>NW_009637456.1:0-53793 GCF_000690535.1 Cariama cristata | reverse complement strand
TAAAACCACCATTCCTTTCAATTCAATAACATAAAGGCAATTTCAAGTTTAGAGGTTTAAGAAATATCAGTTGAAAACAGGATTTTAAAAGAGGACCTGACAGCGAAGTCCTCTGTTTGAAATACTTGTTGAAGAAATGAGCAAATCATTAAAATTAGATAGTGCAACTGGACAATTTGCCAATTCTCAGATTATCTCTATTTCTGGAACGTGAGAGTCCTGGTGTAAGTAGCTTTATATGCAGACCAACAGGAGATCATCAGGTAGATCGTCATAACAGGTTTTTTTATGCCCTATCTCAGCTTTAAAGAAAGCTAACTTTCTACCCAGCCATGGTGTAGAGATTCATGCAGTGTTTTGAAAGGATAAAGTATAATTAGTGTGATTCACAGTAGTTGTGATTGAAAGGTATAAATTAAATTTTCCATAGTCCAGCTCTTTTGATGCCGTGATTTAATGAGAAGAATGTTTAAAGCTTATTGACAAATTTTTAATGTCAAATCTTGGCAAAATAATTATGGTATTTTGTTCTGCCTTAGCAGCAGCAGCCTGGCCTTATAAGGGAGAATTTATGATTTGTCCTCTAGACAAAGTTCAGTGATGACAGAGAGCGTTGTCTTCAGGGGAGAAACAAAATTCTGTATTTAATTTTAAATATAGCCATTTTGTATGCAGTCAACCTGGAAAAGTTTGAGGCAAAGTGAAAAATGTTTATTATTCTGTGGGCCATGCTGGGGTGATGCTAAATGGTGGCATGTCCAGTTTGGCCACTGAATGATGTGTTGCAAGAAGCAGCAATCAGACGTTTTTGGCATAGTAACAGTAGAAACAAGCAGAACACTAGTGAAGTGTGTAGGTGCACTTCTCAAAGAAGTCGTCATGGAGCAAAAGAAGACAAAAGCTGGTGAAGCCACTTTTATATTTGGGAGTGTCTGCTTTCACATTTAGGTAACAGAGATCTATCTAGAAATGCTGCTATATCTTGATTTTTAATTTGGGTTACTTTATTAGTATCTTTTTTTGTTTGGATATATCAAAACAGGAGTCTCTATCATGGCTGATGAGGGATTACCCTGTTACTAGCAAGTGCTCCATTTTTGGAAGCAAAGGCAGAATAGACCCTTCTGTATGACTAATAATGAAAAAACATTTTTTTGTTGTTTTGTTCACTATAAAACTTGATATGTGTGCTCCGAATTGATGATAACACAGTTTCGCTAAAAAAAAAAAATTCATTGGAAATTTACATGCACTGTTTTATTCTTTAAAAGTTGTGTTTTTCTTGTGGGTTGGGGCAGGGCAGCGCTTGGATGTTTGGATTTTTTCTCCTCTAGTCTTCATTTTAAAAATGATCCTGGAGACTACAAATCTCTGTCAGATGCAGAACTACCCATGGCGTTATTGCATCATAAATAAATCAGAAAGGCACATGATTTACTAAGCTTACTGTACTGAAAAGTGGTTTGCTTCCACAGTGAATAAAACTGGTCTAATGAAACTGAATTTACAGTCTAATATTGGCTTCAGAAAAAAAACACCACCTCACCCCCAAAAACCCCCACCAAACAACCCCAAATCTAACTTGGAAAGAATGGACAAATATACATCTTAAAGGCAAGGACTTTGAAGTTTACAGGAAGCTTTGACTCCTTTTTACCTGCCATCCATAAATTCTCTGTCATAAATCTGATCATCATAGTAATTAATCAGACTGAAGTGGATGTCAGTGAAGGGCATTTGTCATCTTATGGCATCCATGTTTTCTCTTGTGGAAATACTTTTGTTCTATGTTGCCTGTTCACGTAAAACAGGAACTTCTGGTTTGTTTCTGTGTTGCCAGCCAAACGTATCTACCCAAACCTCCTAGTATCTAAGATTTGTATTTAGCATCTTCAAGCTAGCTCCTCATGAATATGTTTCTATATACTATCAAGGTTGTCCCAAATTCTCTTAGCAAAAAGAGTGAGTAAAGGGTTAAGTTTGTTTCATCTCGATCTAAGACAAAGATGGAGGAGAATACTGTATTGTAATTTGGGGATTTCCAGTGCTGTCATTCAAACACTCTAAAAATCATAATACTAACTTACGTGTTAGAGAATTTTAAGAAAGAGCTAAAGGAAGTGTTTTATTAGAAACATGTTCATGATTTGGGAATAATGATGCTGAACAGGGAACAGTAGAACAATGTGGGGATCTCTGTCACAGCATGCTGGTGCTCCTAAATTCTCTGGCCGATTTGTCTCAGACATCACCTTAGAAATCACAGTGTGTAAGGATTTGGGTGTGCTTTATTTCCTTTCCATCTCCTTGCTTGACTTCCATTTCTGTTGCTTTGAGTCAGGGGGACAAGTACAATTGTAATTATGGCATACAGCCTGTAAGTCCCCATACATACCCATCTAAAATACTTGCAGTTTCAGCCTGCAAACTTCTTCAATCAGACCCCAGTAATTCTTGAAAACAATCTTAACAGGTTGGTAGTGATTTTTGGGGTAAAATTCATCTCTCTATTAGCAACACTGACGTTTCTGATTCATTTTACAGAGAACAGTGAGGTCACAAGGTGTCTGGACTACGCTTGAACTGGGGATGGAGATTCAGAGTACTACATTCTTCTACCCTGGGTGAAATCATGTTTCTTTAGGTTCATGTGGAGTTTGGGAAGCCTTTATAGAATCATAGAATTGTTATGGTTGGAAGAGGCCTCAAAGATCATCAAGTCCAACCTTCTACTCAATGCCACCATGCCCCCTAAACCATGTCTTGAAGCACCACATCTAAACGTTTTTTGAACACCTCCAGGGGTGGTGAGTCCGCCACTTCCTTGGGGATCCTGTTCCAACGCTTAACAACTCTTACAGTGAAGAAGTTCTTCCTAATATCCAACCTGAACCTCCCCTGGCACAACTTGAGACCATTTCTTCTTGTTCATCCAAAACTGTGGTCATGTTTACTAATTACTGACAGCTCCTTGGCACAATTTCAATGCATGTGTCTAAATCTTGACAAGCACTAATTAAATCTGGCCAGCAAAAGCCCCATTAATTTGCACACCCCACTCACCAGTAGATGGCCTTGGTCACAAAGCTATTGTGGCTGGGAAGTGACTGTCGTTAATGAGAGTGTGAGAGGGATAAAGAATAAAATGGTAGAAGCATTGATTCTCATTTAAGTGCTATTTAAATCATTTAGACTTCTCTTATTAAAAAGTCTTGATATTCTTACTGGCTTTCATCCTGAGTCAACAATAGTGTCTTGCGTTCTTTCTGCAGTGCCTACCCATTTTAAAGCGGCAATTTAACAGCATTCTTATTATGGGAAAGGTGAGTTGTACATGTGAATTCACACAGGCACCTTAGTGTCTGACAGTAGCAAACCTTAGTTATATATTCACATTTTAAAGTGTGTTTATCATGTTGATTGTGATTCCTTTCCCTTTTGTCCCAGGGATTGATTAATTGTCTGATTAATTCAGGGGCCACATTCAACTTTCTCCAGTTTCTAAGACATGTTCAGGCTTGACCATACCTTCACTTCAGGTTACATTTAGTTAATTATTTTCAGGTCTAATGGCTGGAAAGCTGTTTAGTAGTAAAAGTCATACTGTTTGTCACAACAGTGATCATACTCCATCAAAACTTCACAAGTCCTATGCTTCTCCTTTAATTGTGTGGTTAAACTTGATTTCTGCCCCAGTAGCTGCAGGTGAGGGGGCCTTTGAGATTCCTCACGGGCTGTGGTCACATGATGGCTCCCAGCTTACATGAGACAGGGTACAAGTGTGTGTCGTGGGAAGTGTTTCCAGCTTTGTTCCTCCCCCATACATGGATGTGACAGTTGATCTCTAAGCACTGGATGGTGTGTGGGCACAGGAAGGGGGGGGTACTCAGCTGTTAAAAAAGCATTGCCTACACAGCTGTGCTTTTGTTCTTCTAAGGGAAAGACAGCTGGGCCAAATGGAGTTGCACAGTGAGTACTGACCGCAATAAGTCATAGGGGTTTTCCTCCTTGTCTTTTACCTTTTTTTTTTTTTCTGTTGCTGATGTGCTATTCTTTTGGCGTTTTACAGTCTTGCCAAATAGGATGGAGGTTGAGTAAGTTGCTGTGTACATCTACAGCCCTGTTGAAAGCATCCCATTTGTCACAATTCTGTCTCTTATGTGGGTTTTGTCAAAATCCACTGATGTATGCTTTACCTAATACAAAGTCCTCCTGTTGAAGTTGATGAGGAAACTGTCGTGCGTTTTAATGGAAGCAGACTGCTACTTTTTTGCTACCTTTGAAGTTATTCTGTCAGAAATAGAGGCAAGCTAAAATTAGACACTCTAGTTTCCCTTGTGGGCCGTTTCTTCCCTCCTCTGCTGTCACAGAACAGGACTTTTGATAGTGAGCTTGGTACTGTAATGCTCAGGATCTATGAGGGAAAGGAGCAGGACAAGCAAAGCAAAGTGCATGTATAAGCAAGGTCAGATCACAGTAGTGTCAGGTTGTTAGGACAAGATTGTCCACGTGGACAAATCTGCCTTTTTGGCATTGAAAATCTCCTATCCCGAATTTGCTACTGTTGCACCTGGCAGAGGAGGTGGCATTTCACCAAGGATGCAGCCTTTTGCCTTAAGGATATGGGAGATTTGACACGTATAGCGACACAAGTGGTGATTTGAATGTTCCTCTAAATCATATTTTGCAGTTTGACCTTTTACATAACAAGCTATACTTCTACTTTGATTTGTGTATGAGGGAAGGATCTGAGTTTCCAAGATTAGAACAGAAGTCCAACCTTAAGTTTGCAGAGATTTCACAGTCTGATTGGGGAGGCATGGGAGAGGCTGCCAAGGTAAAGCTGTGGTAAATCAGAGCAGCTACGGGCTGTCTCTGCCTTACACTAATTAGCAGCTGGCACATCCCTAGGAATCAGGAATGAAAAAGGGGGGGGAATGCCTTGATAATCCCTCTCTTTTGAACTTTCTGGAACCACTTGGCAAGTGCAGCATCCATAACTTAAGCACCAGCTGCCAGCTCTGGAAACTAAAGTTTCAGTGGTGCAATTAGATTAAGCAGGTAGCCTTGTTAAAGCCCATGGGTCTGTCAGAACATCAGTTTCTGTGCTTGCTGGTGGTGTTATGCTGTTTGAGGACCTTCACACTTCTTATCTGCAGTACAGCCAAACAAGGTCTTTGCTTGTGATATTATTTTTTTTGTAATGTGTGTATTGTTTTATAAATGGAGAACTGATGAATATAAATAATGGTTTGTGGGATTTTTTTATATAATTCCAAAGGGAACAGGGTTGAGGGACTGCAATATAAAGTGAAGAGCAAGCTAATGAAAATGAATTTGTGTGGTCCGGGACTCAGGTCATGCAAGGCATTGACCATTAAACAGGTGAACATCTAATCATTGCTGGTTTGACTGAGGTGGAAATTAAGTCATGAAGAGATCAACCTTGGATTGGCAGCTGCCTGAAACCTCTCATTTCTTGTATGTTCAAAGTACATATATTATTATAATCTGTAATGAGCTTAGTCAGGCACTTTGTCCATTTTAATTACTGGTGGGGTGACTGTCCTTTAGTTCTACCTCAGGCTTAGCCCCCTATAGCAGAACCTTCTGAGCTGTTAGCTTGTTCCCTATGTTTTTGT
Source organism: Cariama cristata (assembly GCF_000690535.1). Lineage (NCBI taxonomy): Eukaryota > Metazoa > Chordata > Aves > Cariamiformes > Cariamidae > Cariama > Cariama cristata. The sequence continues at coordinate 48,151 of NW_009637456.1, read as the reverse complement.
CATTATTGTCTTTAAGTCACCTGTTTTTCTCTGAGTTAGATATTTTTCATAAGGTAGAACAACAGAGAAATCGGTGATCCACTGGGTGTAGTGTGTACTGCTTGTTGGTATAGGTTAGGATTTCCATTATTAATACGCAGAATTCTGTATGGACTTCTGCTGAGAAATGCTTTCAGAAGGCATCGTTCCTGCTGTTGAAGTTCAATCTCATGCCTATGAAAGCATGGTGCAACTCAGTGGTGAGAGAATTAAACTCTATGATTTCACTTTTGCCATAAGATTCCAGCCCTCTGTCTAAGAGGATAGTAGAACATTTTTACAATGTTCTACTTATTTACTACTTATAAAGACGGTAGACTCATCATGGCTTGGATTATGAACTATTAGATTGTGTATCTACTGAAAAGTTTCAGAAGCAAATTGACATATTTTGAGTCTGAACTTCTATTAGCTTTCAGCTGCTTCAAAACAGTAATTATAATGAAATCTTAGGTAGCGTGATTTCTGCTGTGAGTAAGGGAGGGCTCTTTCCATTATCATTCAAATTATTCTGTGGTGTTTTTTGTTTGTTTGTATTTTGTTTACCATTCTCTCCTAAACACCAGCAGTTAGTCAGGGCTGAAGAAAGCATTCCATTGCTGAGAGACTGTATAGACATCTAAAGGAAAAGTGGTTTCTTTATTTGATCAGTCATTCTTACATGTTTCATATTCTACTTTCAGATTCTAGGTTGGAAAGAATGGTTTTTTTGAATGCCAGATTGGTAAGGTTCACTATCTTTCTCTGCAGCAAAGGCTGTTTCCTGATGAAATCACCTGCATGTATTTTGCCTAGTTTTCTGCCAGTACAGTGTCCCTGGGTACAGCTCATGCTGCAGGGTCTCCTGCAGCGTAGAATTTAATCTCTTGCTTTCATTTCACTGAAGTACATGGATTTCAGCAGGGGTAGCTGGGTGAAAGTTAGTCCCTGCATTACACTGGAGATCTGCTTAAGTGATCTAATGGCTCCTTCTGGCAAAATCTGTGAAATTATATTAGCAGAAGTAGAGAGAGGAAGGGGATCAAAGGTGGATGGTAATGCAAGAGACATATAAAGAGGAAGCTGTATGTATCCTAGCTCTAGAGCAGAAGCTGTAACAGCCCTGAAATGGAAATAAGTTTTGAAAAACCTAGCAAAGTAAAAACAATGTGAGAAGGTCAGTGTTCTGACTGGATGTTGTTCTCTAGCTGCTTGCCTCTGCTGAAAGGCAGGTGAGTATTAGTTTTTCTCTGAAATTTCAGTGTTGTACTTGCTCTTGTCAGGACACCACCTCAGAATCATACAAGAAATTCTGCTTTCCTCTAGCCTGTTGGCAACCTGCATAGGCAATAGAATTTGTCTTGATTGTGTGATAAAAATAGGATAATCTCTGTGTTATCAGGAAGAAACTAAAGTCTAGAGGCTTTACAGTGACTTGCCTCAGTTGTGAGGGGAGTCTTCAGAAAACTTGAAAATGTGAAGACAGGTCTGCTGAAGTCTTCATTTGCAAGATGCCGGGTTAATTCTCTTTTGCAGCAGTCAGTGCCTTCTCGTGAGACTGATTATTTAATCTGGAGTTAAATGGCCTTCTTGCCTTTCTACTTACTTTCACACAACCCTCTTCTTTCCTAACCTTTTTGCAGATCTAGCATTTGTACAGCAGCTAATTCAGGAGGTTAGCTGATGATATTCGTTCACAGATGCTTTAATCTTATTAGAGTCTCAAAGTCATTTGATTGTCTTTTCTCAAACGTCTCGGTCTCTCTAATAGCCTAACCAGAGCTGAGCACACCACTGTAGATAAGCCTGCCATATTTCCTCTAATTTCGTACTTCTGTTTATGTATTCTCAAGCTTGGTTTGCAGGATCTCCTTTCTCCTGTTAAGCATAGTAGCAAGGAGTACTTCTCTCTAGCATTATTTCTGACCCTGTGTGTGACCAGTAAGAATTTATTTCCTTGTTTCATTGGTGGTTGTTTTGTTTTGTTCTGTTTTGTTCAATGACACATTACAGCCATAGTCTCTTTTCACTTTTTTAAAAGCCTGCATGTTCCTAGTCTTTCTACTATATTCAGTATGCTCTTCCCTTCTTTCTTGTTCCTTTTGCTTTCTTTATGGTGCATTAAGTGATGATTTCTTTCATCCTGTGCCCAGGAAAAAAAAAAAATAAAAAAAAATCTGTGTTTCAAAGATTATGCCCAAAGCTACTTCAAAAGGAAAAAAAAAAAAGTTTGCTGATGCAGACATTCAACAAATGCCAGAGGAAGGCCAGCATTAGTTTCCTGTTCTCATATTTTCCTGAGCTCTTATCTTGCTGCTTGTTTGCATGTCTCTGCTGGGACAGGCATAGCTGTGTCACTTTAAGTCAAGGCCTATCTGGATGCAAGTGATTCTGAAAATTGGCCAGAGTACCATGTCCCAGTGCATGCCCCCTTTTGCAGACGTCTCTAGTCATATTCTTCTTATGTAAATCAATATCCTAACTCTCAGTACGGTTTATTTGATATGTAAAATTTCTGTGTCCATTCAAGCACTAATCCGGCCACTTGTCTGAGCACAAAAGACCTAATTGTTTGCTTTAGCTTCTGTGCTCCTTTACTAAAACAATGCCCCTGTAACTTACATTTACATGATCTTTCCTTATTGCTAAAATTTTTCTTGAACTTTCACTAGACATCTACTTAAAGAATCCTCCCTGTACCCTTTGGGTGTAGAATGAGCCACAAAGCAAAGTGGATTTTAAAAGGATTCAATTAGATATATAGTGTTGCTTGCTTGCTTCTTAGCTGGTTTGCTGGACTTTGTGGTTTGTAAGAGCTGTTGTGGGGGAGTTTTGAATTGCTTTCTCATCTCTTTTGATTTCTTGTTTGCTTTCACAACAGGCTGCCTGTTTTAGTAGTCTTCTATATTTCTCCCTAGTGGACTGTATTTCCTGTTTTCTTTGTGAACAGCACCATATGTAATTGTTTTACCATTCTTGCTTTCTTCCTGAATGATTTGGGAACTATTTTGGAGCTTTTATCCAGATATACATCCCTTTCCCAAGTGTGTCAGCTCTCTGTGTTCCCAAGTTAGTCCTGAAGAAGACTGGTTTGAAATCCACATATGCGATTTCACATATTCCCATTTTCCTTGCCCACTTTTCTGTGGCATTTATTTGTGAAGTCTTGACAGCACTATTGCAGTGTGCCTTTACTGACTCCACAGAAATTTGGAACATTCAGGTATCTGAGGGAAGTGCCTTGATGCTGTCACTGCAGGTGTTCTTAATCTGGTAGTCCTGACTGTTGATGAAGACTGCATCTAGATATGTAGTCTTTGTGGGTTTGGGTTGTTGATTTTTTTGTTTTGTTTTGGGTTTGGTATTTTGTTTGGTTTGTGTTTTGGTTTTTGTTTTTGTTTTTTGCCAAATGCTGCATCCAACATAATGTTTCATAAAGTAAATCACTGAATAAATTTGTAACTTCTGTCATCAGGGCCCTAAATGCCTGAGGTGCTTGCTGCTTCATATTCACAGAGCCAAAATTGCACATAATTAAAATCCTGTCATTTCAGCATGAATTATTTTACTGAGTTGTATTTTATTCACATGCCTTTTCTCATTCAAGGTTCTCTGGTATGCATCAAACACTTGCACGTTAGTCCTACAGTTGGCTGTAGCAGCTTAACTTAGATTAATTTCTTATGCTCCTTAGTTTGTGAAACAGCTCTGGCTTTGCATTTCAGCTTCTGTGTTTTCCACACTTTCTCCTCTCCTGTGTGGTTTTTTTTTTCTTCACCCTAGCAATTGTCCAGAAAGATTGTATTTTCAGTGGATATTTGAATGTCTGGCCCTAAATGCAGATCAAAGATCCTAAATAGGAAACACTGTATGTCTTCAGGGGATTTAAGTGTAGCGTGGTTATTATGACTTATTTAAATAGCTTTTTATAATTTCCGTCCCATTATTCTCAATGCCTTATTCTATCCTAGTATTCTTAGTGATGATTTCCACCAATGCAGACAAGAGCAGCACCAAGTAAATGTGGAAAAAAAAGTCACTTTGGGAATACAAGAGCATTGTTACTGGGAAGAGAGTACTGAGGAGAGATATGGATTTGTAATTCTTCCCATTTTGTTTTGTCTTCCCAGGCAAGAGTGGACTGTGCTGCATGGAATTTCTTCAGACAATGTGCAAGCTACTGCATGATTATTCTTATACTGGGAGGGGTCTGCCAAAATTCTTAAACCACGCACTGTAGAGCTGTGTGTGGGCATTCTTAGGCAGTTTTTTAAATAAGAGGCACCAAAGGAAGGCCCTATGTGGCATAAGGCATAAACACATCAGAGGGGTCAGAAAGCATGTGTAAATATATGACATGCTGGCAAAATAATCCTGATATTTAAAGTATTGTTTCCATTTTGCTCACCTTCCACATGCTTTGTTCTCAGGTGTAATGAAATTCCTGAAGAACAACTGTCCTTTATGCTTGCTACAGTGCTTCATATTTTCCTGGGTATATGGCTCTTTAACCAACTCACAACCAGTGGTTTAACCATGCATGTCAAGTACTAACACCTCAGTGTATTTGTAATGAGGATAAGGTATAGAAACCGAAGGTATATATCACTCCTAAAAAGGTGTTGTATATATATACAGAAATGTTAATGTTTGTGTGCCCTATAAGCCAACCATTGTAACCGATCTTTCTAAATCACTGAGAAATGAAAAACTTGTTTTGCATGCAGTTTTCAGAGCACTTATTAAATACGTTCATTTGCAAATAGAAATGAGGGGTAGATGGAGGAAGTCTTGAATATCCATGTTCACTTGCTGAGCCGACCAGAGAATGCAGTTCTCCAGCTTCAGCCTAATGCAGTTTCTGTCAGGTCACAGTCTACCTCCAGTATTTGTGCTTCATTAGCATGTGCTTTTAAAGCATGCATTTTGCTTGTTTGAGGCCTGATGGCTCTATTTTTCCAAAGGCCTGAGTACCTAGGGTTTTTCAATTACTTAGTGAATGGTATTAGGCAGTTGCACTGCTGAAGTCAGCTCGCATAAAACATGACTCGAAACTTATTCAGTCTTATAAATGACTTCCTTTGATTTCAGTGTGCTTCAGAATAGGCTGCAATTCACTAAGGAGCCTGGGTGCTCGACAATATGAGGTGCTGTTGAGTGTACTAGCCCCAGTCCTATTCCATAGAAGTACCATGGATTGCATAGTTTACTCTTGCTTTTTAAGTTTTGTGGATTTCTAGGAATTTTGTTTTGTTGGCTGTTTGGGGTTTTTTGTTTCGGTGGGTTTTTTTTTCAGAATTAGGACTAGAGTGCCTGTCACATTGCAGACTTTATAATTCCAGTTTTAAATTCCTTTTATAAATCTGAGCCTCAGTTTCCCAGTTTGGTAAGTTTTCTTAAAAACTACTTGGAAAATGTTCTTGAGTCTTATTGTGCATGTTGCTTTGTCACAGAGCAGGAGCAGTGACTGTCCTCTCTTCACTGAGTGCAGTCCAAAGCCCAGCTTTGCCTGAAAGCAGACCTGTTCTGCCCTAGCATGGTCTTGGAGCAGTAAAATAGCCTCTGTGGTGTTACACGGGGGACAGCCTGGCTGCCCAGAGCAGCTGTATGCTGCTTTCCTCAGAGCAGCAGGGCTCTCTGAGCCAGCCCTCTCCGCAAATCAAATTGCCCAGTATTTGTACTTCAAATACTTCCCTGACCTATATACCAGACTAAAGCTTCCTGTTCTAATATTGATTTAAGACTTAAGTATCAGTGGCTTATTTTTCTACATTATAATTCTCTTTCCCATTTAACAGTCCTCTGGGATACGCAGAGGGCCAAAGTCAGACCTTCCTGGCAGTCAAGATGGGGGTGGGGGGAAGGTATGTGCAGGACACTGAAGAGAGGTAGAGCTTGAATTACAGTGCAACACATAGAGTATTTTGGTTCAGCAATCAAGTTGTGTACTGTACTACTTGCCAAAATAGAAGAAACACAGCTGTCATTCTCTTGCAAGCTCTCTCCTGTATTTGTTAGCTTACCTTAAAGCCTCATCTTATTTATAAGCCCTGACCCAGACTTCTCATTAACACTAGAAAAGGCAAGTAGAAGGCACTTCCAGCCTCATGTAGCTCTCTGGTTTACAGCTCTTAGAGAACAGAGAAAATAGCCAGCGGTAATAAAAACTCACTATGCTCACCCTCATGAGTAAAGAGTGCTGCTGCGGCACGTGCTGCTTCTCCCCAGGATCCTCATGTGGTAGCAGTCTGCACAATGCTCCTGAGTGCTCCACACTGCAAACCATTTAATTGTGGATAAAGAAAGGTTTACTTCTCTCCTTTCCCCTTCCCCTTGCCTACATATTCCGTCTGTTACTTCTTTGATATTTTTAATTTTTTTAAAAAACAAAACAAAACAAAAACTATCCTAGACTGGGCTCGTAAAAGAGTACAGACCACTTAGAAGTCATTGGGTTCTTTGTTCAGATATCAGCTTGGACCAGCAGTCATGAGCTTTGTGGAAGTGTGAAATTGTTCATACTCTGTTTCTGCATGTGATCAGCCCTGTAATACTGGGCTGCAGGGTTGTGCAGTTCTCCCTTGTAGAGCCTGTCTCTGCAGTTCAACCAGTGCCTGGGCAGCCCGTTGTCCCCAAGTGAATCTTGTTACATCAGACCATCATCTGCACAGTTTTTGGTATCCTGGTACTACATACTAATCTCCCCCCTTAGTTTTTTTGTTGTTATTGTTCTTATCTAATATTGCTGACCACAAGCAGTGAAAAATTATGGTAGTAGCTTAATATTTGTAAAACCGATTTGTAAAACAAACTAAACTCTGAGATCTGACTGCTTTTGGTTTGTTTTATTCTGGCTTTCTGAGTTGTACACTCATTAAAGGCATATTTGTGGGTTTTTTTAAGCTTTTCTCTGTCACCTTGAAGACTAGGAGTGTGTATCTTCCAGTCCCGCCGAGACTGTCCCCAGTTCATGTGCTTGTAAGAAATGGGGGTTTAGGGTCCATGTGAGGCATGATAACAATCACAGGTGTCAATAACAGCGCTTACTCATCTTTGCAGGTGGAGACAACATGCAAGTATGAGCTACTTGACAAGCCCTGCCTGTCAAAACAGAAAAAAGTCTTTAGATCTTTTCATACATGTGTTGCCATTTGAGATTCTCTCTTCCTTTTCATAAGTGGCATATAGCTTACTTTAAGGAGGTGGTGGCATTCTTGTCCAAACTGTACTTTGTAAGTCAAAGCCATCTAAATGCAATTTTACTAGCTGCTGTCTCGTGAGGCTTAAACTTCTCCACCTTTTCTGGTTAAGGGAGATTTTAAAGTACTATAAGGAGTTTACCCTGTGTGCTTTCTTCAGTCCTATTTGGGAAGGGAAAGCACTTCTAATCCTCCCAACGTAGGAGAATTTGAATGCACTGGCAACACTGACAGTTTGTCAGTATTCTCCTTCAATATGTATATTTTTATGTATATAACTATTAACAAAACTCCCCACTACTTACTGAAACTACATCTTCCATAAGGCCAGAATTTATAAATAGTCCCTTGGGTATAAGCAAGATCAGCACCCGACCGTTACTTTTTCTCATAGGAAGCTCAGAGTGCAGGAGGATGTTCTTGTACGGCAAACTGTTCCTCAAAATGTTGTATATGCAAATGAAAAAAAGGATGCCTTTGTATTTAAATTACCCAGTTTGTATTCCCCTATCGAGAATATTACAGACAATTTTTGTGATCATCAGAGAATTTACTTCTCGCTGGACAAAAAAGTAGGCTACAAAATGAAACTGGAGCACTTTTTTCACTGAACAGAAAATCCTCTTGACTAGTTTAATTCCTGCCCTAGAATAAAATCTGTATTCTTCATCTCTACTTATGTGTGTATATACACTTACACACATCTGTAGAACGTTGGAGGAATTAACAGGGATTCTGAAGTAATATAGGGAATTTTTGAGAATAAATTCCCAACCCTCAGCCTGCCTGTTACTGGGAATTTGTTAACAACTTCTAGAGATTTGGCTGAAAGAAGCAGGCCCCAAACTGAAAAACTATTTATTTGGGATACCTTAAGGTAACTGGGATCAAATTGTTAAGAATGTTGTTATTGGTTAATGTGACTGTTGGAGGATCTGGAAGGGGGTTATCCTGATGACCGTAAAGCTGTGCTCCTGGCTGCCGGAGTGAACATCCTTATGTGGAGGTCTGTGTGTCACTTTTTGTTACAATTGAACTTCAAGTTGGCAAAGCAGTTTGGTATCTCTCTTCCAAAGCCATTTTACTGTCTTATCTTTATTCCTTTAAAGAAAAAAAAAATAAACAAAAAAACCCCTCCTTTTTTCTACAAGACACTAATTTTTCTGGATACTAATTTTAGCATTATCCATTTAAGGTGCTTGTGGGAAGGATGTTGCAGAGAAACAGTGGATGGGAGTGTTGGTTTGAAGCTATCAGTTAGTTGCAGTCCTAGGTTTTGGGATACAAAGTTTCAAGCTATGCAAGACAGACTTTCTTCTGAGCTCTACCAGCCCGGCCACCAGCTTCTCTGGTTTGTGATAAAGGGGGTCGGAACAGTCCTGCTGCATCTCTACTCCCTGAAGTGGTTGGATTTCACATGGTGAGGCTGCAGAGGCAAGGAATGGAGCAACACTGTTTCAAAGGAACTGGCTTGGGTTAGGGAACCTTTCCTGGAAAAATAAATGAAGCACAGAATGTAATGAGCGTACCTCACTGGAAAGGAAACGGCTTCAAAATGCTGCAAGGAGCAGTGCAGCATCAGTTGAGGCAGACATTTTTGTATGATTCTCCCAAATGATTCCCTGTGATTAGAGATCTCCTCCATTGGCTCAGGCTGAAGAAGGAGGAGAATCTTGAAAGACAGTTTTGGAAAGTTTTTATTATTGCTGTATGGAAAGCATATGTTTTTCCTTAGCATTGCAGTGACATTCTGTGAGTCTGCATGCACTAACTTGAACTGATTGTTTATGAAGAATATGAAATGCTCCCTGATGGTAGCATTTATCCACTCCCTGTTTTCTTCCAGGGAAATTAATTGCCTTTCTGGTAAACATTGTTCCTGGAGCTGGAAGTATCAGGGAAAAGGAGTTTGTGGGTGGGCTCTTTGATATTCCCTGAATCTGCAACATACCTTTGTGCCACATGTCTAAAAGATTCTACTTGCATTCTTGTTCAGAAGGGAAAAGGGAAGTTTTACTGAGGGACAAGGAAGAGCTCTCACAAGGATGAGGAAACTATCACAATCATAGAATCATTATGGTTGGAAGAGACCTCAAAGATCAAGTCCAACTGTATACCGATGCCACCATGCCCGCTAAATGTAAAATACCTCTAAGATTACAAGACCTGGCAGTGAGACACTGAGGTATTTGCCCTTCATAATGTCACGATTAATTGCACAGGATTATGATGTAAAGCTGAAGTCTATCCTTCTGCCAAGGTTTTTGCCTATACTAATGCTTTTGATGTTCCCACTACAAGCTATTGCTACGAATGCTGTTCAGTCACCCATCACTTAAGACTGAGGAGCATGATTGTCTCTAGTTATAGATGTGAACAATGATACTAACATTATGAACTGTCCAATACCAAATTGTTTTGTTCATTTGCTTGCTTACTTGCATTATGAGCTCAGTGAAGTTAACTTCCTTAATAAAACATTTCTTTGAATCTGGCAGAAGGCACCAATACTGTCTTTGACTTGAAATTTCAAAACTATTGAACATGGGATGAATGGATGTGCACATGACTTTTTCATTATTTTGCATTAAAATTCAGGTGGTTTTAATTTAGACCAAAATAATCTTTGCTGTACCTTAGGGATAACTTTGGCCTTGTGTATTTATGGAATTAGCCTGTAGCTAATTCATGCTGATGCTAGGAAAAAGTATGCAAGCACTGAAGTAGTTTAACCAAAAATATGTAACATACTTTGCTGTCTTGATAACCACCATCTTTTTCCATCACAGTGAAGAATCATCTTACGAACCTCTGATATTTGATGATCACAATGTCAAAAGCCTTGTGGGATAAGTAAAGCAGATGACTTAACTTTTTTTTTGTAGTATTTTCTCACTTATCAGCATACACTTATATAGAAGAAAAATGTAACTCAGATAATATTTTAAACTTTAAGTCTTTGTATGCATATCTGCCAGTCAGGATGTGAAAATTAAGAACCTGGTTTATAGTTCAAGGAAGCTGTATAGTTCAAGGTTCCCTTCCCACACCACCCACTTTGAAGTCCTTTATGTTGCTTCCATTAGGCAAAGTTGTAGATACCCAGATACGCTATCATCTGCTTTATCAAGTGACCTGTCACAGATTATAGATAATTGTTAGTGAGCTTGTTACCAGGAACAAACAGTTTTGTACATGAACAATGTTGATAATATATTTATAGAAAAAGTATTTAATTCAGAGGTAATTCATAAGCAAAAAAAAAAACCTTCTGCATGTTTTTTTGTTTTGTTCCAAGTGACTGGTCATAGCTGTGGACATTTACAAAAGTGTTTATAAACAGCTAGAAACTAATGCTTCTTTTCTTACAAAATTTGATAAGGATAATCTTATTTTGATCGTGGAAATTTTTGTAATCACTACAGTTGATAGGGGTTATTTCACCTTTCTGTGAATAATATTAGAAACAGTTTCATAAAGCAGTGCAATTGTTTAGAAAAGGAAATGCTGCGTAATCGTAGAAATTGTAGGCAAAATTTAAGTTGGCAGACAGTTCTCAATGCAGGTTGAAATGTTGCAAGGTCACTATGTCCTATTATTCCTGCCTATTATTTGCTGAAAGAATAATTCCTGGAATCCTTGATTATGGTCAGAAACATGAACTTCTTATCTGAAAACCAACATGTGTGATGCCTTTAACATTATGTTTGGGGATTAGATCTTGATGAAAAGTGAGAAAGACCTCAAGACTCATCTTAATAAAAGGTTTCATGTACTTTCTTTTCCCCTGATTTTTGGTCAAATACATTTCAAAATGTCTCTCTAACTAAAACTCGTATTTCCTTGTGTTAATGTATTACAAATAAATTTTAAAAACTCAAACACTAGGGAGGAGAGTAGGCTTGAACGATGACCAACTGTCTTTTCCCTTTCTCTGTGTTAGTGTGGAAGAAATGTATCTATTGCTCTGGATCAGTATACCTGACAACAGTGTATAAATGTTTTCTAGGAATCCTCTTCAGAATTACATGCTACACAGCAGTCCTGCCATGTTCCCAAAACCTCACAAGCATAGGAAATAAAATATACTTCCACCACTCTCTGAATGTTGGTAAGGATTATGGTGGACTAGTACGTTTCCATCACAAGCCAGGGAGCAGTTCCAGAGGCAGGCTTTAAGAGGCTCTAGATGTTGCCAGCAAGTTTGGATCACATAGTGCCTCTTTAAAATCCCTTCTTAGAGAAGAATGATACTTAAAATAGACTTCTTTTCTGTAACACCATATGTAAGCTATTATCAATCAAAACTTTTCCAAACTTATTGTTCAGCATTCTATAAAGGGAACCTTCTGAAGCAGCAGGGAGCCCTCACCTCATGAAATGCAGAGGAAATGTGCTCAAAACAAAGAAGGAGTCCTCCATTTTAAAACCTAGAGCAGGGTTTAGAGGTACAAGCAAACAAGTTTCTTATGGTTGTGTTTATGTATTTTATATCTCTATCAATGTGCCTCTTTAATCTAAAAATCATACATTTTTATTCTGAAGAAGAGGGCTTTCTTGCTCTGTTTTGTTTGTGGGTTTTGTTTTTTTTTTCTTTCTTTTACTGTGTTTTATAAGAAGCTAAACAGTGGCTTATTATTGAAGGCATAGTTAACCCTAGTAACTTAATAACATGAAATTTTTCCTGTTTCTTTAAGTGCAAAGCAAGCTCTTCTTTTTCCTGTCGAATATGAAAGCATAAAATTTATGAAGCTCTAATTCTCTTGCTTTGCACTGCTTGTCTGCATAGCGTAAGCAGCACCGAGAAGGTCGGATGGCTGTCGGCAGTACCTCCTGGCCACCTCCACTCCCAGTCTGAAGAGCAGTGCTGGCTTAGCAAGCAGTTCTGGGAATGGGGCTGAGCTGGTAACGGCAGCTGTGCTGCCAGCTGCATCGTGAGGAGTTTGGGACCTTCAGAGGGATCTTCAAGCCTCTATAACTTGCTGCTGCTTTTTTTTTTTCTTCATGGTTGTGGTAACTGTTTATTTCTGTCTTGGAGGCTGACTGCAGAGGAAGCAATTTTAAAGGCATCAGATAGATTAGAACAGCCTCTCACACTGTATTGCATAACCATCACTTATCTCTTCTTGACAAAACTTGCAGGGCAAACAATATTACCCTGCTCAGTGAAATGGTAGTTGAGTTGCAGGTCTAGACTTTGAGGGAGGAAAAACAAGTGTTTTGGACCAGCATTTCTCCTTTCTACTTTCAATCCTGGCTTTTTTGGAGGTACATAAATCCCCGATACATTAAACTAGTGTCCTTTAAAGCTGTGTTGCTACAAACATGTAGCATGTCCTGATGTGATCTGCTGTCCCAGAACTGGGCAGAGCTCTCACAAGGTAAGCCTTTTGAAGTTACCAGGAGCAGTCTGTTTGGCAAGACCGTTTCCTGAAAGGGTGCTCTGACCACGTCTTTGAGGTTTCTAGGGTAAATACTAGGATTTGGATGTATATTGCATTTAACTTTGTGGATGAATGACATTTTTTTTAGCTAGGGACACTAGGGCTTTTAGGAACCTTCTCTCAACGATATGGGTTGCCTGGCATGTATTTATTCTTCAGTATGATCTCTGTCCATGTTGGATACTGTGAAAATCGATGAACAGCAACAGATAGGGTTTCTCTGCACCAAGTAGTTTGTGCTCAGACCCTAAGTCTCTACAGAGCTGGACCACGCTGGAAAATACAGTGTGGCTCTCTGACACATTCTCGGGACAGGAAGATGTATAAATGCTCAGGTCAACTTTTAGCTGTGAGACCTGAAATTGGACCTTACACAGTATGTGGTCACTGAATGATGTTTGCTTAGCAAAATTTTCAGATGTACTTGAACAGGGTACGTACCTAAAATCCCATTTATTTTTTTTTCACCTAATTCTAAGTACCAAACCTGGCTAGGTGCTCTTGGAAATATTGGTAGGTATCTGAACAGCTTTATATGTCCAAGGCCCAGGTCTTTGCGTAGAGGTAGTAGGGAATTGTGCTTCTGTTTTTAAGTATCCTGGGCTTGGTCTTGAAATTATGTCATCTGGGACTTCATTGTGTAGCTTCTGTGAAGTGGCTAATGGCTTGAGACCTTTTTTCTTTTTTTGTAAGAAGTTGATATATTGAGAATTGATATGCCAGTTTTCAGCACTTTGATACTGTGTTTGGTTGACACACTGAGTGAAGGAGTTAGTCTCATTAGTTCAGTTTTGTAAACACTGCATTAGCTTTAAAATGCCACATGTAACTCTTCAGGATGTATTTTCTATAACTGCTCAGCAAGCAATGTCTTTGAAACTGGTCTGATTTATGAAGTGATCTGTGCATATCAACTAGCTTAATTCTTTCAGTTCCTGATAGATGATGACTGAGATTAGTTATATGTGCCTAATGATCATCCAGGAAATATGCCTAATCCAAGAAGAGGGAGAGAGGAGTGAGAGGCTCTGTCTGAAATAGCATACTAAAAAGCTTCTGGCTGAATTCTGCTGTACTTCTGATGTAATGCCCTAAAAACTGAATCCACTGCAGCTAGGAACAGCATTTGAAAAATAAAATTCTGAGATTTTCAGGTTCACATCAGTGATTGATGGATTTAATCATGACTGCATAACAGTGAACTGAGAACTGAACAAAGTTCCACGTTGTGCTTGTAGAACTCAATCGGTTGCAAATGAAAAATTCACTGTTGTGAAGAATCATGCTTTAAAGCTGCCACTCCACCCCTTAAACGAATAACATTTCATTACTTTTGGAAATGGTGAATAACCAAAATAACAAATTTGGTCAGTGGAGAGAGTCCGCTTCCAGAAAGCTAAAATGGGAAAATAATTTGAATCAAGGAAGTTCTTTAATACATTACTTTGGATAGCAGCCCAGTTAAAAAAAAATTGGATCAGATTCACAAATCAGAATGTTGCATTTTTTCCACAGAGCTGAATCCCTGCAAAGGAGAGCAGTGACAGCTTGGGAGTACCTGTTTTCTCTCAAACCCTGCTAGTCTTTTGAAAACTCCAGGGTATGCTTTATTTTATTGCAGATTTGTTTGAGTCCCTGCAGGATTTCACTAAATTAGTAATCCTCCCTACAAAGAATTTTTCGTTTCTGATCTCAGTTATAAGCGGTTAAACAAAATGGGGGTTAGTAATAGGAGCTCAAGACTGACGATGGAGCACATTATGGAGGTGGGCTAGAAAGAGGAAGGTACAGGTGTCCTGGATACAGTTCTGACCATCCTGTTTGTAGTGCCTGTACTCCAAACACTGGTGCAAGTCAGCCAGGCTGGCTGGCATGGTTGTGGCAGCTGCAGGAAGCCTGGCTGGCTCCAGTCATGCTGTAGACCACTGGACATTGCTGTGTGGGCATGTCCCAGTGTTGGTGCCAAAACTTCGTGCAAAAAGCAGCTATGGCACAGCTTGTGCTAAGTGATTTGGCAAATGTGCTCCTAGAACTAATCATTTTGGTCCCAGAGAGGTTCAGGACACTGAGGGGATGACTTAGAATGTTGAGCTGGAAGTTGTCATCTGAATAATGGCAGTCACTGGCACTGCCTAAGGCAACATCCCCTAACCTTACAGGACTCTCTTATTAAACTAGTTGTGGGTTTTTTTCAGTAATACTAACAGGAGATTGTTCCGGGTCTTTAGCAAGTCCCTAACTTGAGCATAAACGTTGCCTGGCTGATACTTCCCTGACAGAATCTTCTTTTCACTGCTTGCTGCACCTTGACCAGAGTACAAGAGTGCGTCTGTCTTCTGGAGATATATTTGTGCACCTTCATGGAAGCACAGATGTTTGTGGGTCATGGTGTGAATATGTTGGGTATAATTGGGATGCTTATTTGATGTGCACCAAAGAGTAGTTGAAATCAGGCTCCTGTCTTTTTTTCTTTTTGTCTTCCAATCCTGTCCTCATTGGAGTTGCCAGACAAATGTACTTAGCTGAATCTCGATAGACTGCACAGCACGTAAAAATAGACAAAGATGAGTAGCTATAGTAGTAGAAGTCATAGATTCAGACTGACTAGCCAGTTTCAGACAAAGCCAATATCCTGACTTTAGAATGTCAACATGGGTGACTTCTGTCCTAAAGGCATAATTTTCTATACTGGACAAAATGATAATTTTGTCTGTGGGTTATATATCTTTCTGGAAGCTTTTTGAATGCTTATCATTAGTCTGTTTATTTTGGAGCCCAGAAATACACTTTTAAAAGCAGGAAATAACTTGTTTGTTGAGCTTTTTTCAACCGAAGCCTGTATGTTGCTGGAACACTCTCTATACCAGGCAATAGCTGATAATGGTGATCAGTTCTTGCCATTTCAGTCTCTACCTTTTTTCTCTTTCTTGGCCAAGGCACTTAATATTCCTACCAAACCTGCAATTACAGGAAAGAGGAGTGAACAGAATAAGAAGTATTTCTAGAGGTGCTGGATTTTATCGGAAGTCCTACAAAGATAACATGGTTATAGATGATTTTTGGATGTGTTTATCAGTGGTCACTAACATGCAAACCTTTTGGTTGTTTAGCTCATTGAGCATTTTGAGGTTTATGATTGAATCATCCCTGTATTCAGTCCATGGCCACATGCACTAAATTCTGTTGTTTTGTGGAATAAGTGGTTTGCCCGCACAATGTTGGAGCAGTACTGTCTTGTCTGCCAACATATGCCTAGAAGTATGTACAAAGCCACCTGTTTGCGAACTCCTTTGTGCCACATGTCATGTTTTAAGGACAGTGTCCCATTGACATGCTAATTTTTTATTATGCAGAACACGTATCCTTGCTTATCTGTGCAGGTTCAACCTTCAGTAATGTTGTTGATTTTGCTCTTTTTTTCTTTCAGACTTTCTTTTTCCCAGCAGCATTTTAGCAAATTGTGGCCAGATAGATTTAGGTCTCCTCTAAGAAGTGAGAAAAATGTCCAAAGCTGGACATACATTCATACTCACTGTGGCATTCAATTCATAGTAAAATATGGCCATTAATGAGATGAGAGAGCAGATAAAACAAAAAGGATGCCTTCTCTTTTCCAATCTCTTGAAAAAAGCATGAAGGCAGTACAAACCATCCATCATGCTTGTCCCGGGACTTTATAACCAGGCCTCCAGGCTGTAATTGCTGAAGATTTCGTGGCAAGAAGTCACAGCTATTTGTGCTCACATAATCCTCAAACCAGTCAGGATTTTTAACTAGCTTTCCCTCATCACTACTTCTTCCACTCTAAATTAGAGCAGGTCTGAGGCTGGTTTGAAGGTACGTTTGCTGCCTGCTTGTGGGCTGCATGTCTGGCTGTGGTTGACTGCAACATTTCTCCGCTGAACTTTATGGGAAATGCTTTGAGCTGAAGAGAGTAGGCTGTGTAGATGCAGATCTAAACGTACGTTGATAAATTTTGACTAAGTAGAAATTGTACAGAGATCACCTGACTCTCCTGACAAGAGATGTCACCACCAAGGAGGCAGCGTATGATCCCTGTTGATGTGGAAGTTGGAAATACCAATATAACTTGTAGCCTGCCAAATTAAAATTTTTCTTCCAAGTATACACAATTTTCTGTGTTTCAAAGGGGGCTGTTACTGGCTTTTTATATGCACTGAAAACTTAGAGCGATTTTTCTGCTCATTTCAAAAAAAAAAAAAAAAACAAAGAGGCTGACAGCAATAGCCAAGAAATGCATAATGCAGTCTGCTTGTCCAAACACATTTCTCCTAACTTACACCACATCCTTTTAGTCTCTTCCTAGAGCTTGTATGAATGGATAAAGCAGGTTAGAGGTCACCAGCACCCTGAGGTTTTTCCAGAAGACCTTAAACTGCAGTTCTGCCACCAAGACTGTTCATTGGAGTTGGCCATAGTGAGAATGTGAATGCAGATCCGGCTTTGGACATTTTTCTCGCTCCGTAGAAGACATCCAAAGTAAGAGTGAGAGATTCCTAACTTCAAAGGAAAACAGACAAAAAGGACTGCCTTGGGTTAAGTCTAAATAGTACCTACTCTGAAGTGATTGATCTGGGTTTGCTAGTAAGGCTAATTCTTGTGATTCAAATCAACATCTGAGAAGAGGAGTCCTGTCCAGTGTGTGAGAGGTAGTAAGCCCTTAGCTCAGGCTTGAGTTGGAAGTTTGGTTGTGAGTAGAAGAGATCTGCGCTGGGATGAATCTCTACCGAAAAAGAGCTTTCCCTTGGGGAGTAACGATGAAGACAGTGATGGCAGCTGTGTGATCAGCAAACTCGCTTCCACTTCCCATCTGTTTGTTTGAATATATTTCCATGGGCAGGAAGCTATGCCTGTACAATATAAATGAAATGTATCACCAGTAAGCACATGGCAGGGGTAATTTTCCTTAGGATAAGGAGAGCAAAAAATAAGTTGCCCTCAAGTCCTTAGAAGTACGTTTTAAACTTCTTCCTCTTCTCTCCATTCCCACCCTTTCCCAAATTTAGTCTAAGCAATTCCATGGTGGTTTCCTTCATAACAGTCTTACTCTTGAATGCTTTGTCTTAATTCCTTTTCAGACATAACTCTCAGATTGTCACAGGGCTGTATGTATTTGTCATTGTGGCATTTGAAAGCATGTAAATGACTTGCAGATGCTCTACTGGGCTGTAACTGAACTTGGCTGTGTCAGTTCTAACATACACATGACAAAACCACATTGGCTCTGAACAGGACTCAGCATAATAAGCTCTCTAGGTTCTCCTTCTACATAAACACTTTTATGTCCTTACTAATTAGAAACAGGAGCGTGTTTCTTTCAAAGTTCGTGTGATAACAATCAAGCCAAAGAATGAGGCACTTGTGATATCTGAATGGTTTTATGATAATGCTGCCAGGGATCTGAAGTTTATTTTTTGGGAAATATATGTGTGTGTGTGTATATATATATATATGTAGAAGTGTGTGTATATATATATACACACACATGTATATATAAAAAAGTTAACCCAGAATGAAAAGCTTCCTGGAATACTTAATGTGGTATATTTACAGTTTATGCATTTCAGTATATATTTCACATGGTATATCATTGACCTTTTTGCCGTTATGTCTTAATGTCTTTCAGCATGTACAGATCTTGAAGCTGCTTTATGAATTGGCAACAGCACTGTGGTTTACTGAAATAAAAATATGAGAACAATCTGTTATTAATTATATAAATCTCCACAGAAAAAGGCCTTCAGGTTGGCTGTATTTAGGAGTATATATCAGTAACTTTTATCTTATAGCACTACTTCATAATATGGGAATATTTGAACATGAAGTACTTAAAACAGCTGTGGCCAATTTAACTCTGGGCAAATGGGGAAATAAATTCATTATTGATCATTTATTGACAGATAAACTGGCACAAGTAAGTGAGGACATGGTTTGCCTGCAACAGTCCAATTACTTAAGAATTTCTTGACAAAAATTACTCATCTGCTGTGCCAATGAACAAACAAATAATTTTCAACATTTCCTTTGATTATAAATCACCACAAACTGTAACTTTCTGTGCACTTATATCACATGATTTGCAGACTGGTAGCTGGTACAGAAACCAGGAAAGAGGATGAAGAGAAGGCAGACAGTAATGAAGAAAGCCCTCTCTTGCATGGAAGGGTGTGTCTACAAGTTTCAGTGACGATGTCGGTAAAGAACAAGCAGAGATTTCATCTCCTTAGTTGACCCATCTCTTGGGGCTGTAATGTTACTGGAAAATAGTGGGAAATTCAGAGAAAAGTTGACCAAAAAAAATCCCTAAGCTGATTGAAGAAGCCAGAAATGTTGATGAATTGCACACTAGTTGATGTGGACTGCTTCATGAAGATAAAGATGCATCCTGGCTTAGTGTGTGTAGTCAAATCTGGTTCCCTTCAATAACTCATCAGCATCTGTTTTGGCCCTGGTTGCTTTCAATCTCCAATATATACGACTTTAAACTCCCCCAGAAGACCAGATTAATATTTTCTTGTTTAAGTTTCCCTTCCCACCAGAACCCCACTCCAGTGGAAACAAATCCTGCTGCTTTTGTCAGGCTTTGTGTGAATGGGGCAGTAACACTTATCCCAGCTGAACTTTTCCATTTAATTCTTTGAATGACTTTGTACCTGAAAGGATTGTGTGATTTTTCTCAAAGTCCTTAAAATTCAAGCTCTTTTGTTTTTCAGGAATATTATTCCTTGTACTTTGTAATTCACCTCTATGCTTCTTCAGGAAGATGTAAAAACAGGTGTTTCAAGTAGTTGCTTCAGTACACCCATGGGAGCTTCTTTCAGGATCTTGGTTTACTGCACTGTGCCCACCGCTGATGTGAAAGGGATGATTATGTCAGTTACCTGCCTTTCTCTTGACTACAGTCATGTACATGAAAAAGCTATGTATAAAGACAGCAGGTTCTTACCATGTTGTTTGCAGGTTGTCTGTCTTCTCCGTCTTTTCATCTGTCTTTAGAGAGAAAGTATTTAAAGTGCATTCTGGAAACTGGGACTGTATTTTTCTCTCCCTTTTCTGACTGTGTGATTAAGAAATGCTAGCTGTGTTATCACAACTCAATTTAAGGTTTTCTTAGTCTGGATTGTGGCCTGTATGTAATATAAAGGCTTGAAAGTGAGCTAGTTGTGAAGTTGCAACCCTGGATCGGAAGATTCTGAGTTCAGTTTCTGCTCCTTCTCCTGAAATTTTACATAATCTTGGATAAAATGGTTTCATTTTTATGCCTCCCCTCCCTCCAGACAATAAGGACTGACTGTTCTGCTTTTCATCCAATACTTTGTGTGTATGTGTGCGCACATGTGCTTAGTTCCAAGCAACAGAGCACTTAAAGCCATGTCTGTGTTCATGTTTATTGATACTGAAGTGCTAAGATAATTATGTGTTTGTACGGCACCTAGCAGATGAAAAGCAGAGCATCATTTGGGATATCCAAACACTATGATGATACAAATAATGATGGTACAGTTTATCATATAACAGAGGGAGCATGTGTACTGTAGCAGTGAAATCTGTTTTAAATAGTTATCTGTATAGCAGATTGGGAAGAATTTCAATTAGCTACAACCCATAAATGAAAAAGCATGACACTTTGACAAGGAAACATTAATTTAGGAGATTAATCTGCAGGATGGATGTTGATTGTAATTTTTGAAGGAAGCAGAAAGGTCAATACTTCTACTAGAGTTTTTATGGCATTAAGATAATTAGGTTGAGGTGCCTTTTTATTTAAAAAAAGTCTTTTAATAGCAAGATAATGTTCTACAAAAACTGTCTTACACTGAGGCTAAAATATCATAATTAGCAATGTCAGTTCAAAAATTCATGCTGGAGAGAAATCATTTGACAGGAAGCTTTATATATTGTACTGATGTTGAGACATTGAACTATAACTGCTGTAGAATTTGTATTTTTTTCATCTTTAAAAATATCAGGCTTTCTTTCCCAATTGGCTTCTACCTGTCACTCCACTGTTATTTAAATAAACATCCATTCTGTGTAAACTACAAGAGTATTTCTTGAAGTCTATGGTTAAAGCAGCGTAACGGCTGCATTTTTTTTTTTCTTGGATTGATTCTGTTTGCCACTTGTCCCTGGCTATAATGGAGAACTGGAGAGAGAGGCTCATGTGCCTAAGGCTAGTCTGCAAAGTAAAGCCTGTGTGTCATGAGGGTGGGGTTTTTACTCTACCTGCATAAATGGAGACAAAGAAATTATATTGTGCAAACAGAACCTAGAATAGCATGTATCCTTTTCTGTCTGTACTGTTTTTTCTAAATGAAAATGCTTACTTTTTGATAGTGTCTGTCACTTCAGCAACAGAAAATGAACCTAGATTTTCTGAAATTAAACAAAGTGTTGTTTACCACTTCCTTGGCATTTACAGTGGAAATAGTATCATCCTTGCCTCAGGGTTGAAGCTGGAATACAGTTAAGGCTCAGATACATAACTGAGTCACTCTGTACCAGCTTAGCCACAGCAAATGAAATTGAGCACAGACACCAGGTAAAAAGCATGGGCCTAAAAATCAATAAAAGCAGTTTTAAATGTTGTTTTTCTTTGCTTGTTGGTCTGCTTGTGACTCCTACTGCCCTTCAGTGTGTGCCTGGTTGTGTCAGCTGTGGCAGTAACAGGGTTGCACTTCCTCCTCCCTCAGGGTGGCCGTTTGCTGTGCTGGACTGTTGTTGCCCAGGGCAGGTATTTCTCTGCAATGCTGACACTTGGTATGCCAGAATAAAAGTTCTGCACCATTGATAGGTTGCTTGCTCTTGACCTAGCAGCACACTTTGCTAGTGTTAGCTGCTCATGATATGTTGTCCCTCTGTCGAACTCTCCCTCACTGAAGAGAGAGCTCTCGTGTGGGCTTCAACTGTGGTTTGATTGCTACTTGCTATAAGGCTTTCAAGGATCCATTCACCCTTCACTGCTTTTTGTCTAGTCAGACTGATAGTCCTCACTCAGGTAGACTCTGTCTCTCCTTTGTACAGGTAGCAGCCGTTGAGTTAACAGTGCAACTACATGGTGACACTGCTGATTGAGGTCTGATTGGTGTATTCAGAAGCATGAGCATCTTTGGACAGACTCACCAAATGGTACTTATGGCCATCCACCTAACCTTGTGAACTCTTCTCCCTAGGTGACCGTAGTTTGGACTCTATGGAGGAGGTTTCTGCTCTGACTTGGCCCTCAAACGTGTTTCTCTTCCCTGATGCTAGACGCCAGTCAGGTAAGGTCATGCCTTTCAGTGCAGGGTAGTCTTTTGTGTCATTTGGCATTAATTTTGACACCCACAGCAAAAATCACTGTAGCCTGATTCCCTTTGCAATTCTGTATACTTTTCATCCCAATAACCAAGTGCCTTGAGTATGTTTATATTAGTGCAAAATACAGTATTTGACCTGAACGCTAGCATCTATTCAATCCTATGCTAAGGTGCTAGTAACAGAAAGAGTTCCCAGCACCGTGGATGTCTGCATTTACAGGTGAGATTTTCCATTCAAGTTTGATCAGACCACTTTGCCTGCATGACTGCATTTGTAACATAGCATGGTCTAGCCATAGGTCAGGTGGCAGAGAAGGTTACCATACTATCATTTATTTTTATAAGGATGGGTAATTTCAAAGGAATATAGAGCTGATTCCCTATGCTCCTTTCTACGGGTTATAAAAATATTGTTATGTAATAATTAGATATCTCAGCTAAGTTTTCAGATAAGCAATAAAAATGACAAAAAATTGTAGCATTTTTAAAAATTTACTTTCCACATTAACAGTGCAGATAGGTAAAAGGAAATTAACATGTTGGTAAACAACAGAGGACATTAAATATTTTTAAAGTCTCAGCTGAGCCAGTGTGTGAACAGCTACCTAGCTGTGCTTAGTCCTTTCTCCATCTGCATCAAAGCACAGTCTTTTTCAACAAAGCACTTAATTCATGAGACAACCTTAGGAAAGCTAACAGATGTTTGAATCAAATCTGTCCAGTGGAAAGACATCACAGCTCACATCCTTTCTCAGGCTGGGGTAAACCTGGGTGAAAAAAAGCCTTTTTGTTCTCTTTAGTGACCTGCATTACTGTGTGTCCCGTTTCATCTTGTTAAGCAGGGAACACAGATTCTGCAAAGGCAATGTCTTTGCACTCAGTCAGGACCCACCAAGGCAGGCATCCTTTCCTCACAGGAAATTCTCCGGGGTGACTTGCAGGCCTGGGGTTGTGACTTGTATCTTTGGACTCAAAGGAGAATGGAGATGTATTAGTACCAGGAAAAAGCATAGCATTTTTGCTTTTCAGCATCATCTATAAGCTTTACCCCTGACACTAGAAGAAAGACAGTAAAGTGTGCATCAGATCCATAAACTCGTTTGAGACCTGAAAGCCTTTCCCCAAGATCTTTTTATAACCCTGAAATTAAATGAAAAATATTATAAAAATAAGACTATAGAACGACAACCTCCCCCTTGAGCTTCAAGGAACAGATTGCTTGTTCTACCACAACACCGTGAGCACCTCAGTCAGGCGGAAGGCCAGCAAGGCTCTGACATGTTTTCAGCCAAACTTGAGGTGCATAATTCCAGTCTGAAGGGTACATGGAACTTTCAGCGCTGAAAATTCATAGTATCAGGTGAAAATCAGCAAAATAACCTTTACCCAACCCTTCATGAAACGCTCATGTTTTTCTCTTGCTTTATTATTTCTATAAAACACACAACCCTTTGTTATAATTAAATGCCTTTATATGATCCCAGGGTCACACGTTTATGGAACATGATTCTAGTTACACTGACAGTGATATCAACTGTTATGCTGGCTGCCAGCTCTTCTGTTAGTGACACACCCACCTCTCAGAGCAAGCAAAGCCAACACATTTCATTACCACAGACAGCAAAGAAAACACTTTCTCCTTTATTAATTCAATGAAATTCCATAAAGGTGAAGGACAAGGTTAAAGTGAAAACTGAGTTAAAACAAGAATTCAAGGGAGAAAGGAAGCTGGTGCCAAGAATGCTTAAATAACCTTTATCTGCCCCCGTGTTTGTACCAAAGTAACCTCTTAGCTTCTTAAGCAAAAGGCTGTTATTTGTTGCGTACCACTCAATCACTTAGTCAGGGAAGCATTTAGCCCCACATTTTACATGTGCTGTGATACAGAAATAGAAGTTTTGTACCACTGAGAAATCGATGTGGGAATAGTATCCTGTCAAGAAAAGCTTTGAACTTCTCTCTTCCTTTGGGACAAAATGAGCAAGTGAAGTAACAAATCTGGTTCCTATAGATTTGTGCTTCATGATTTATGCAAACTTTGACTTTTTTTACAGTTGCAAAATTTATAAGAGTAGCCTTCCAACTATGTTCTCTGATGTCTAACAAAAGCTGTTCCTTCAGCTGGATGCTGAAGATAGTGTCCTCTATCTATCTGCCTGTTGTCACTTAATTATTTCTGAGTTGCTCCTTCATCTGTCAACTTTGTTTGAAATCTGCTAGTGAATTTATAAGTGAACCTACATGCACAAATATTACTCCTACATTGTGACATTGATTCTTACAGTCCCATTTCCTTTGAGAACCAACTGATGAATCCAAAACAGAGAGAACTCCTTGAGCTGTCTGGAGGTTCTTTGCAGCTGAGGCCTAAACTTTGTCACACAGTTTGGCAAATTAGCGCTCTCTCATACCAATTCAATGACTGAGTCAGATCAATCTTTTTCTTTGTCTGAAGACTGGGTTGTGAGATGTGTGTGGTGATGTATAGAAAAGACCTGTGTGTTTGTTGTGGAAATAGGTCCATATCCTGTAACACAGACTCATTGGAAAATAGGGCTCCAAGAGAACTTTGGAGTCCGATGGGCCATCCCTCCCACCTCACGGTGGGCTGATACATGCTTATGTCATGATTTTCAGTCCTTTGCCTTTTGTATTACCAAATAACTGCATTATCTCTTCCAGAAAGATATTTTCAGAACTTCCCTACTGTTACGACAAGATTTTGCTAATAATTAACAGACTTTTGAAAGTTGCAAGCTTTACTATCAGTTGTATCCAAGTGAGAGTCAATTGATCTCAGTGTCATAGAGGAAGATGTAAAGTATTAACTTATCAGCTGTGTTTAATCCACTAATATACACCATCGTAGCAGGGCACATATTGATTTCTTCCCTGTAGTGAGGCTTGTGAAGTATCATCCAATTTCTGTTTTGCACTCCTGGTTCTGTGCCTCTGGAGGGGAACAGACTCTGATGGACCCAGGCTGTTCTGCCCACTTCTCCATCAAGGTGAATACTCTTTTCCCTCTTGTGTGTCCCCTTTCTCTTGGCTATACCAATGCTTTAATTCCTAGAGCTCTGTTGCTGTAACATGACAAGTGGGCTAATGATTGAGGTTTAACTGCAGTGTTTTAAAGATACCTGCAGTGAGCACAGACAATCACTTGTGAAAATGGCACAATAAAGATCTCGCTGGTTTCTCTCATAGATGAGGTTATTCTGCTTGCCCTACAAAAATGCCTCAGTTACAACCTCAGACAAGAAAGCTAAAAGAGTAACAAAATCTGTTATAAACACCTACTACAAACTCCACAGAAATGTCTAAACCACCTGGGCTGTACCCTATGCTTGAGATGTGAGTTCATAGAGGTGCCAGCTCTCTGAATTTCCAGACCTGTTTCGTATGAGAATAGCCTGATTCACAAGGGCAGAAACACGTAAGAAAAATTTCCCTGCTAGTCCTGACTCCCTTTCTGGGAGTCCATCTGGATGTCATTCACTAATCTTTTCCATATCTCTTTATGTACGGGGGTTGTCGGGGTTCTTACACTCAAGGTGTGTAGCTGCTGCTCTTGTGATCTGCTGTGTCTTGCACTGCTCCGCTGACCTCCCCGTATGCAGGTATGGAGCATACTTTGTTAAGAAAAGGATTGTGGCATAACAAACAGTTGCTAATATTTCCTATCTTGCATTCTCAATCATAGTAACTTAGTTGTTGCTATTTCATGTATGGCTTAAATGTTACCTGGGAGTGCCCTTTTTTAACGCTGGTCAGATGCCTCAGGAAAATCTTAACATCCCTACCTGTCTGTAGTGTAAAACTTATAGTTCTGGAGAAAAGCATGAGCTGACATGGTAGAACAGGAACTGAAAGCCAAAATACCTCGGTGCTGTTACAAACTCTGCAATGGACTTATCGCGGATAGATCATTTGGCTTCTCGGATGCTCTGGTTCCCTTTACCTTTTGTCTGTTTAGATCCTCATTTCTATGAGGAGTGTGGTCCCATATTATATATGTTAATCTGACTTATGCCTCTTCCATAATGCAATTAAATAATACTTTTTAGTGTCTTAAATAAGCTGAAGTCCATAAGTATTTAACGGCAATCCTTCAGTGATAAATCTATAGTGGTCACAGAAAAGCAAAGTTGACTTCAGTTAAGAGACTAACCAGAAGTATCATTGCCTGCTCATCAGTCTGTCATTCTTGTCTACATAGCTGCAAATGATACAAAGCATTCTTACCACCAATGCATCACTCAGGGTGAGTAAACACATGCCTTGGGAGAATAGTTTTGAACACTTCTTGTAATTGGAGGCCAGCTCACTGTAAGATCATTTATTAAAAAGAGAGGGTTCTGGTACAGGTCTGTCCTACCTTAGCACCTCAGAAAATGGGGCAAGTGAGTTCAGTGGCTTCTGGGCCAAATCTGGGACTGCTAGAAATGAGTGCAGTTCTGTTGAGACAAGTGGAGTCATAGTTACTTGTTACCATTTTTAATTAAACAGGCAGAGTTCATTATTACAGTGCAGTAGGGAGAAATCTGGAAATTAAATAGGCTTATAGTTATTAACAGGTTAATGGCTTTTTAAAATGAAATTGCCATGTCATTAATTCATATGTTACCTCAAGGTTATTGTGTTTTGGTGCAGGTGTACTTGAGAGCAATTTTGTCCTGTGCAATAACCTAGTTATGTCACTTAGCACTGAAAAATAAGACAACAGTGGTATCTGATGAATGAACAATATGCTAGGGAACAAGTGTGTAGAAAGCTGATACAAAGTGTGAAAATGCAAATCAGGTGACTGCCGAGCCAGGACATGTGTGAAACAAATGTTATCGCAGTGGTGCTGACAGGTGCTAGCAGCAGCCAGCACGTGGGTTTTCTGCTAGTGCTTTTTATTTACATCTTTCTATTAAGTGAATCCCAGCTCTCATTTTTCCATGTGGAAAGCGTCTGACCTTTTATTTTTTTGCATAGAACAGGTAAGTGAAGTGGTGATGTGACTGGTTCTGGACTAGTCCAGGCCCTGTGGTCCCTGGGAAGGGGTGGAGGGTCCTGCTTTCCTGCCTGCCTCTGGTTCCCTCTGTAAACCTTGAAATTTCACCTGTCCTCACTAGCACAGACTTGGGGGGCGGGCGGGAAGTGACTGAATGCTGAAATGAAGTATGAGTTGTGTTAGATCTACTGATCTTGTGTTGACCCTCTTGAGATGCCCAGCTTCTATTTCAAGAGGCAGAAAGCCATGTGGTGAGGCAGATGGGAATGAGTTCTCCGAAATTTTGAGGAAGAGGTACGAAAGGAAAAGGCACTGGGACATTTAAAACCTCAGCCCAGCACATAGATTTAGAGCAATGCAGAAGGAACCCTGGAAGCTAGACTGGGAGCAGGATATAGGGACAATTTGATGGAGGGATCAGAAGGTAGCCTACTGGTTCCCATGGAGGTGAAGTGCCAGATTTCTGCTTTTTGTGCATGTTGTGTCCCCAAAGGACACCACTATGTACAAACATGAGACTTAATACTTACTGTCTCTGAGCCCATTGCCATGTCATCTGACTCAGTATGGAATAACTGAATTGTGTCTGGAAGGACAGGAGGCACTTTGGCATTGTCCATATACATGGTGCAGTAAAATCTGTGGTAAAGGCAGTTAGATACAGTGGTACCAAGGAGTCTTGGGCCTTCCATATCTTAACTTAAGGAAAAAAAAACACCTGTGGCAGTTTAAAATGAGAGATTAAAGCTGTTCATATGTTCTGTGGTCAGGCTTTTGCTGAGCAGACCCAGAGGGCTGGCTCTGGAGAGCCCTTCAGGAAGAGCTAGGGCTGAAATGTTCTTTTCCAGTGCTGAGGTTAAACATCTGTGTTGTCCATGTTTTTTCTTCCAGCTGGTTTATGATAAGGGATTTCTGACATCAAAGTGCTGAGACCTGAAGACACACACAGATCTTCACTGCCTGAGTATCTGCCTAGAGCTGGTATAGTGCACATAGAGCAGGACATGCTTGGCGTGAAGGCTGAGATGGGCTCTTCGGGGACCTGGGTAGGAAAAAAAAAAAAAATCTGGGTAGGAAAAGAAGAGAGGATCTTTGATGGTGTGCAGTCTCTAGAGATGATATATCTGCAAATGGATCTCCTAATTTACCTTTCTTTCTGTGACTCTCACCTTCTCATCAGCAACTTGGTAGCCCGTGGGAGTAGACTATAGATGCAATGGGAATGTTGCGGGTGGTAACAGATATGTGTGATGCAAATGATGAAGCAGCTGCCTGAAACCTGTACGTCTACAATAGAAGCTAAGGTGAAAGTCTGTCCAACTGGTTGAGCAAATAAGGAGCTGATTAGCACCAGCCCGTGACAAGTACCTGCACAGAGACCACAGGAAGTTGGACTGGATAACCTCAGCACAGAGGTAACAAATCCTGCTCTTGTGCTTTTTTTCCATTGTGTTGGCAACAGGATTTTGCCACCAGTTCAGTTGTATCTACACAAAACGAAGGTGTGCTACACCTCTGCTGCAAGATCTGGAGAGTTTTTCTGTATACTGAACAGCTGTATGTTCCACTCACAGTGGCTTGACAAAAGAGAGCTAATTGTGGTTTGTGGTCTTCTGAATGTTGACTAGAGCTTTTCAGTTATCATGTGTAAGCATTGCAATGAAGGACTTAGAAGTCATTCTTCTGTCTTAAAACTTATCTATTGTAGTCAAAGGTGACAATAGGAAGCTTTTGAAAAAATACTTCTCTAGGATATTTTTTTTCATTTAAATTTTCTTGCGTTTGGCGAGGATCAAGATGGTACTGGACAGGTGTTATCCTGTCCTGTAGGGTTTACTTGGGGAGGAGGAGATCATACAGTGAAATGCAGGATCTGTAAGTTAGTCAAAATTCCCAGATAGAGCACTTTGAAGTATCACTGGAAGGGACTGAGGGGCTGTCTAAATGAGCAATTGCATATGCATTCCCAGTGTGATTCTGCAGCTCGGTGAACTAGAGTGATTGTTGTACATGTAAGCAAGGAACATCATGTGGTTGTAAGGAAGAGACATTAAAGTTATAAACAGCATTAACAAAATTCTTCCACAAATAACTTGTCTGGGTCGATGGTGTCCACGCATTCAAAAGTGTGTTGGACATTTGGAATACACGTAGAAAGAAAAAATTATACAAGAACTAGGAAGGACTTTTGGCTGAAGAATCTAAGACTTACTTCATTTCAGTCTTGATTTAGAGAGAACTTGGTTTCTATTAACAAATATATAATTGGTGAAAATACTTCTGGTAGTTCTCAGTTTAGCAGAGGATGATATGTAGGATCTAATATTTGGAAGCTAAAGCTAGACAATTTCAGATGAGGACTATGTCACAGGATTTTAGCTGAGAAAGACCAATTTACGTTGCATGTGATGGTCTTCGGTGAGACGTATCTGAAATCCCAAAAACCTACTCTAGCTCACATGAAAGTTAGGTATATAGATGGAGAAAGTAGAAAGTAGAGGAAAAAGATTTAAAAAAAACCTAAACAAACCCCAACAAGCAAATAGGAGATTCCAGCTGAGGCTTTCTCAGCATGAGAGGAACAGAGTATTCATCCCATGTATCATGTAGACTGTTCTCCTCTCTATGTGTCCTCAATGGGTGCGTCTCTTTGTCTGTTCCATGCAGGCCCAAGGTAGCTAACTCAGCTGCTGGCTGAGGAGAGAGAATCCTGTAGGGTCTTCCCCAGGAGTATTTGCTGACAACTTAATTCCGAGTCTTTCCAACAGGACCTTTCAGTAGGTTTGGTGTGATATTTTTTCTTTTTTTTTTTTTCTTCTTTTTCATCTCTAGGCTCTTGCTCTGTGAAATGCAGGTTGCACAGCTGTATAACTCGCAGCCAGTGGCTGAGCTACTCTCTTTTGGTGTTTGTTGGGTTGTTACTTATTAGGCTGTTACCTGCCTTTCTCCTTGTTGCCTTCCAGTTCCCCTATTTAACTGAGCAAAAACTTTCCCTCTGTATATCTCTGATAGACAGGTCATGTATTCGTAACCACAGTGCTGCTCCTTTACTCATTTTAATTATTTACTATAGCAGGCTGCAACATTATCATATTCCCCTAAATTGCCAGAAACATAAAATCAAAGCTGATTGACTCTTGGTATCCTTGTAACTCATCTTAAATGGCAATAATGTTACCTAGAGAGGCAGTCAACAGCATAAAGGAACACCTGACGAGCTCTTCTGATAAAGAGCTGCACCAATTTTTGCCATGTGAGAATCTAACCCATTGTATGGGAATCTGTTACATATTTTTCTAAATGTACCATAGAGTCCTGCAAACATGTACACATGCATGATTTTACTTGCTGGTTGGTGCCATTGCTCTGTGATTGTCTGCCCCTTATTCAAACAGAGTTACATTACAAAAAGCATTGCTGAATAAACAGCTGTAAAAATCTGTGGTGGAAGGGGTATCCAAGCTCTGTTTCCCCCAAAGTCATCTAGAAATGCCCACGGTCATTAAGTCTGTTGTGTGATCCGATGGATGAACACACACATAGAGATATGTATTCCATGCTCTTAAATATTCTCAGTTTACCACAGCTTTTGTCCATGGGCACCAAACAGCATTCTCTCAAGAGGCAGTTTACATTGGGAGTAATTAAAAAAGGTTACTGTTAGTATTGAAATAGAGTTGATTATGTTGTAGCATGAACCAGATTTCTCTTCTTGTGTCAAGACCCTTCCAGCTTCAGATTTAAAAACCTTAGGCCCTAATCCAGTCTTAACAATGCTTTTGCTGACAGCTGGAATAGGCCTTCAGTGCTCACATATTGGCCCACTACCTGTGAAGTCCTTGGCTCCTCCATTTTCTGGCGTCTTCTGGAATAGATTAGATGATACAAAAAAAATGCCTTGGCTTCTAGTTGCAATTTCACATATGGTAAAGTGAGCTCAGCACTTAGTTATGTTCTTTTTTCCTCGATCTTCCCTCCTGGTGACAATTCCAAGAGCGTATTTGGAAAATGGAAGTGGAAAATAGGAAAAACTGAAGCAAGTAGTGGAGATCTGAAAGTATGGCAGTCTTGATACAAACATGATATGTCAAACAGAAGAACTTCCTCACCATCTCTGCAAACTCACAGAACAAAATATGATGCATGGGTTTTGTGCAGAATATGCAAGAATCCAGAATGCTAATGCTGTGAGGTAATTTGAAGGTATCTGTGCTGGCCTGATAGAGAGGCTATAGCATGAATGAGAAGGATTAAAACCTGTTAGTTAGCCAACACTTGCTGGAAATGTAGAAATTGAGTGAAGCACTAAAGGAGCCAATAGGACAGGAAACATCTGCCACGCTGGCACAGTCAGCATTGTAACCAAAAAGGACATTACCTTGCAGTCTTTGCTAGGGCAGGCTGAAGAATTTTAAGTTGAACTCTATAGTTTAGATGCTATAGAGCACATTCCAACTTTTTTGCATCAATGACAACTTCGTGTTATTTTAATCTTGTCTTTGATGAACTAGAACTTACTTATTTATTTGGTCCTGAATATTTGGTGGGATTTTTTAAAGCTATCCTTTTGACAGACTGCTACTAAACATCTTCCTCACTCATATACACGTTTGCAGTTCAGCCACTGAATTGAAAAAAAAAAAAATATTAATCTGTAGTCATGACCATTATGTCTAAATGCATTATTCCTAAAGTCAGTAAGTGTGGGTCTTTTAGCAGCAATTCTGTTTTTTCTGTCACTTAAAAGTCAGGCACTGAATTTGTAGAGCTACATCAAAGTTACAGTATCCACAGTGAGTCCAAGTCTATCATCACTCTGTGGGGTAGTAACAGAAAGGAACTTGCTTGTTAAGACCATGTGCAGGTGGGGTCACCAGCTCACTTTACACAGGCTTTACTGAGCAATTATCTCAGCTCAATATGTAATTACCACTCAACTCACAGCATCTGTCAGGACATGTATGTTTTTGACAAAGCTTGTAACAGACATATATCTACCTTTGAGCCCACTCTTAATTTCCTTTCCTTGCCTAACTCCTGCTGTTTTAAACTACAAGATCATACTGCTGAAGCTGAATGTAACAAAACTAGCATCAAGATACAATTTCGAAGAAATAAAAGAACTTTTCAGATGACAAACATTAAAGAGCTGATAAATGCTCCCTAACAAACATGTCTGCTATGAAGCTTTGTTAATGTGTTTCATTTAATGAGCAAATGATTAACCATCGGTCTGTATCAAAAACCTCTTTTAGTTTGGCTTGCTCCTACTGGTTTTCTAGTAACTTAGGAAAGTGCTCCTAGCCATTCTGCAAGGCTGACAGAAGAACAGACCCATGAGATTGCAGAGATACAAGCAAGTTTCTCGTAGCTGTAAATAAGAAATGTATTATAATGTCTCCACATTAGAGTGTATTTAGTGTTCCGAATATATCCTGCTGTGGGCTCCGTGGGAGATGTGCTCTTGCTGTGCATCTCCCCAGGGACACCAGGCTCTTCCAAGGTCACGCAGTGTTTTCCGTCTTGCTCTGCAGTGTGTTTTCCTCACTGACATGCAGTGTCAGCACTCTGTCCACAGCACGGCTGTGCATACACCCGAGGGAAAGGCCTTGCTTTTGCCCTGTGCCGTATGGTGTTGAATGCTTTAATGCACCCTGCGTGTTGGCATACTTCTGACGTGTCTCTGAGACCATTATGGTTGATGCCTTGCTCTTGAATGCAAAGATCAAACAGCCGTGAATACCAGCTGGGCAATTCTTTTGAAGGGGAGGGTGCTTGGCTTCTGATGAGACTTGAGACAGGTGAATCTGTTGATTGTGGATACATGTAAACACTCTTTGGGGAGGAAAGGAACTGCATATCTGTGTAGCTGTGGTGGGACTACTACCACAGGGGTCCATTCAGCAGATGGCTTCCCCAGTATAACTACATTGGTTGATGTGGATGCAGGCATAAAAGAGCTATGTATTGTTACTACAGCATGTCCATCAAATGTCCTAGGAGTATGTGCCCCGTGTGACAGGAGCTGAGAGGAAAGGGACAGCCTTCTCAAATCTTCTCTAGTAAGTCTGCCCTTGATATGGGACTCTGTCTGCAGTGGATTTGTGCCTGGGTTGAAATTAATCTTTAACCTTTACAAGAGAATTGGGTAAAGGAAGCAAAAACTTTTTGACCCATTAACTCACTTATTTTGAAATCAATACCTACGTTTCCTGGAATTCCTTGGCAATGATGACTGGGGATTTCTTGAAACTGAATCTCATCAGCCTCAATATTTGCTTTTGCTGGAATAGTATTACATAGGTGCATCCTGGGACCATGACATCTTACTTACTAATGCAAAAATTCAATCAGACTGATGCTTTTTGAACTAGCATTTTTATCTGCATGTTCCCAGTTCTTAGTGTAGCATCGACATATGCAGTGTGATTTTTATTCATTTTCATGAGAAGGATGGGCTGAAGTCCAGTGATTTGTGAGACTTTAGCATGACTTTTGCATACAAATGTCTTAAAATACAGGAACTGTTGTTCTTGAAACTTATGATAGCTGGAACTGCCCAAGGTCACCTTAATGCTAAGTTTGTGTCCCACTTCTGCAGCAGCACAATGAACTTTTGTCTCTGTTACCTAGCAAATGTTGGTTGTTTTAAACAGGTGACATTAGCATCTAAGAATTATTAAAGTTGTAGTAATTATTGTAGATTCAGATGGAAAAGCAAAATTTTGCCCTTGCAAATTGTTCTTTGAAGTGAATGATATAATGGCTAATTGCTGGGACTTAATCAAGTAGTTAAAAGAAGGGCTGGTACTGGTAACACTAGAGTTGAATGATCTTTATTAAGTGATTCAGCTTTAAGCTCTCTTTAATTTTGTGTTGTGAGAACTGTTGGTATATTTGATGCAGCTGACACCTTACTGAAACCAGTAGGGAATTGCTAGGGTACAGGATGTGTTTAATGGGTCACCAAATAAGTTGCTGTTTCCTGCAAGGACTTGATGACAGCAGAAAATTTTTTGTTGCATGGGCTTACACAAGGTAGTGAATTTTTGCAGCGTACTGTGGTACAACTTTGTGAAATGAGCCACTAGTGAAATGAGTTCTGAGAATCTATATAATTAAACTGCTGAGAGCTGCAAAACCACTATGTTAAAGTACAACATGTACTTATTGTAAAGGAGGATCTGTAAAGTCTCTGGAATAGAAGAATCTAGCTACAAAATGCCACTAGTTTTTTTTAAACTCTTATGCAAAGTCGTTTCATAGTTGGAAATTTTCACAATTTGGGGTTGATAGTAGCTTCCTTTAAAAAAAATTATGGGTCTGTCCTCTCTTGATACAACCTTTTCATTCACATTTATCCAGTGGAAGTTAAAACTATTAAGCAAGATAAGGATCTGAAATTGCTTTTCTTGCTTCTAATGTACAGTAAGTTTTTCATACAACTAAACAATAAAGTGTTAGTTTATAATGGGATACATCACAAAGTATTTAAAGCTTTGTCATGAATTGCTTTATATATGGACTGTGACTGATATTCCACGGTGCAGGTCTCTGACATGGAAAGAGGTGTCAGGGAATGAGGTACGTCTTTCCTGGTCTATGAGCGTGGATCCGTAGGGTAAAAGGCTGTGCAGATTACTGGAACCATGAGTACTCAACTGCTTAGCAAGTAGGGGAGAGGAAGGTTCCTCACTCCAACACCCTGATATAAACTCATACAAAGTTTATTGAGGTTTTTACAGAGAGAAGCAGCTGAATCATCAGTACCCATACAGCAACATTTTATTGCCTTTAGGAACTGAATTTTGCCACCGTTACCTGCCACCAAACCGAGTAATAAATCCCAGGTTCCAAGTAAGTCAGCTCATGGACAAAGATGCAATCTAAGATGCGTGCGTTACTCTGAATCTGACCACTAAATATTTAACAGAGATTTTCGGTGAAAGGTAGCATATATGTAGTAAGGCTGCCTTGTTTTTCTTGAGTCACAGAACTGGAATAACAGGACATTTTTGTCATCATTCACTGAGCTGCTCATTTGCATGTGAAATTCATTTGCATGCCATTGACATTTGGGGTAGAGCACTGGGAAGCTTCTGGGAGGATCTGTAGTCGATGCAGAACAGGTCTCTGGCTGAAGTTGAATGGGAACAAAATGAGCTTGGCCTGTGGGGAAAAATTGACAAATTAAATTTGGCTTCTCAAAAATCTCTCTCAATTGTACATTTTGTTTGGAAAGATGCAGTAGTGCCATGTAGGTAAGGCATAGATGTTACGTGTTGGTAGGAAGGAGAATTTCATTGCACATCACCTTCTGGGCTGCATAGCTACCTTTCATCTTTCAGAATTTCTTGAGGATTCACTTTTTCCATCTTCAAAACATTTTTCTGGTTTATTGAAAGGCTCTGTAGAGTCCAAAGTTCTGTTCCTTACTGTACCAGCCTCGTTTGCAATCTTGTATGAAAGAGACTTTTTTCAAAGAATGCCTGTGAATGCTTTCTGGGCTTCTGAAATACACCAGCTACGTACTTGTCAGCAAAATGTTCCTTTGGTTTAATAAGTACAGGAGCCAGGAAAACTTGTCCAGCATTTACCAGGACCAAACAGTCTGCTGGAATGACTATTCAAGGTAGTGAACCGTGGCTGGAGTGACGCAAATGTGTGTGGACACTCTCAAAGCTGCGCTTTTGCTTGGGGTGAATGTTGATGACACTTCCATGTCTCATGATGGATTCATTCGGACATTAAGTCACTGGGAAAAATACTCTCTGAAAAATATGCAAATACTCCTGCTGACTCAAAATCTTGTAATAGCAGTATGCTTACAAAAAAAAAGTTGTAGTTATTTTGTGATCTTAAAAATCAAATGTTGCTGGAAAATGTCCTGGATTCTGAGTGAACACATGGTTGTTTCAGCTTGTCCAGGATACTTAGCTTCCTTGTGGCTCAGTTAAAGACAAGGAGCTGGGAGGTCTGTGCGTGAAGGAGAAGGCCCCTGTTGCATATCACCAAAGAGGACTTGGAGCAATTGGTGAAGTTGGACTGGAGAGAAGATATTTGTGTTAAATTACTGTATTTGGTAAATAACTCTTTATAAAAAATATGAATTTTTCAAAGATAACAGGGTGATGGTGGTGATTTCATTTCTTTACTTATTTCTATAATTGCTTTAATTTCTAGACTGGCACTGAAACTTTATCTCATCTTAATTAGTGAAAGACTACTGCCTGAGCAAACAGAGAAGTACCTTTTGGGACTGGACCTGAGGTGAATGTGTTAGCGCATTTCCAACACAGTCAAGCAAAAAGTAATTGCTCAGCTTGAGCAGTTGTGACGTAGGTGTTCTTGGCAAGGAATAGCCAGTTCTGGATTTGATGAGCCTTCCTATGTGATTTTGGTCAACTTTTACTTGATTTTTCTGTGCCTTAGGTACATCTGTTCAAGAGGCTGATAATTTTCCTAGATTTCTTGGTTTGATTGTTCTGTAAGGATCATACCTTCTTCCAGACAAAGCTATGTCTTTCCTACTTGTTCTGTGTATAGCAACTGGCACAGTATGTCCTCATAGGTGTGATTGTAATGCAGAGCTCACTCCTATCAATAGTCATAAAGAGTTCCCATTCATGTGAGCTGGAGCTGAACCTCAGTAAAACCAGGGAAAAGGCTTGACTGAGTGAGGTGGAGGGTGCGCTGGCCTTGTGCTAGTGTCACCCAGAGAAACATTATGTGACTGCAGCATGAAGCAGGGCTGGGCATTGCGTAAGCCCCCC
The DNA here is from genome assembly GCF_000690535.1 of Cariama cristata. NCBI lineage: Eukaryota > Metazoa > Chordata > Aves > Cariamiformes > Cariamidae > Cariama > Cariama cristata. The sequence continues at coordinate 11,395 of NW_009637456.1, read as the reverse complement.
GAGGAGGGGGGGTTCATGTTAGAAAGCTCCAGATTCAGGAGAGGAGCTTTAAATTCTACATTTAGTTCAGGCACCTGGAATGTTTTCTTTACGTTGCATGTAGTAGCTGTACAATGAGGGTTTAAGGGAGTTCAGTTTAGGGTAGAAGTGGGGAAGGAAGAAATACATCTATTGAAAAATTCATCTTCATTTCTACAAAGATGCTGGCCACAGGACCAGTGGCTGGCATCTCCTGTATAGGGGTTACTTGCATATATGCTTAGATATAAGAACCCCCCATACTAAAATGCTCTCTGCTAAGAAATACAAAGCAATATGCTTAACTAAGGAACTGATAAATCCATTGCAAAATAGTGGCTTGCCATTTTCTCGTTGCAATTTTTTTTAACACGTATGCATGTTCTTTACATGCAGCAGTAGGTAAGCTCACATGCTATTTGAAGCATGTGGACTATACACACCAGCTTACAAACCAATTCAAACTGAAGTGCTTAGGTAGTATCAAGCTTGAAGATTAATTTGCAACAGGAGCTGCTGCTAGCTGAACACTGAAAGGAACATTAGTTTCCACTTTCTCCTTCAGTGGGTACTAAGAGGAACGTGGATCACTCAAGACAGACATTATATAAAATTGTTATCAGGATGTGGATTCCAAATTTTGTGCCTTGTGGGTTATATTCTTTTAGATTTAAGCATATAAAGCCAGACCTTGGAAAGGCCCGATTGGTGCTGACTTAAATCAGCTAAGGATCTGGTTCAGGGGGCACGCCAGCATCCTGACTTGTACAAATCCCACTATGAAGCAGTTATTGTCAGTTCCTGTACGCCTGTGGTGATTAACTTCGATTTTCACAGGGTGCTGTAGCTGAAAAGTAGTTCACAGTTAACCTAAAGTCACTTTCTGAAACACTGTTTCACAAGGGAGTTTACTTAAGTTTGAAAGATATACAGACACTTGGAAATGGCAGGTAAATCCCTCATTGCATTTGAAAATCCCATTTGGTACTTACTCCATGTTGACTTCCATGGGAATTGAGCTTGTTTGTGTTTTTGAAAAATCCCATGTGTGCTTAGATGCATCTTTATCTACTTCAAATTCTGGCTGTTGACAGTTTTGAAAGTATCATCTGATGGCTAGCCAACTGGAGAGTTGATTTGTGTTCCTGTCCTGTATTTCAGTGATTGCTAGCATGGTCCTGTCTACCGAGTATAACTTACTTTTTTGTTTAGGATGAAGATTACCTTCTGGCAATCTGAAATTGATTGATTTGTTATTTATTTTGCATTTAAGATATTTCTTCCACTGTGTTTTAAGGTGTGTCAGCTGCATGGGACAGAAAGGATTTCTGTGGCTGGGAGTTAAAGGCATACAACAGAAAATGGTGTTTACATATGTGCTTTCTGTTGCATTGAGCAAATTTTCACAAAACCAGAGTCTGACCTTTGGAGTTGACAGCACTGTATTTAGTGTGCTTGTAATTTATTTGAAGGCTTCACTGATTTTTATTTTAGCTTTTAATATCTGACACATTCTCATACTAAGGGATTCTGCCAAAAGCAATCCAGATCACTGAAAAGGAAAAGGTGCAGTCAAATGCCTCAGCCCCTATTCACTGTTCATAGAAAGTCTGTATGAATGGGGATATCAGATATCTGCCCAGGCTGAGAGGTTAGTGGTTTTTAGAAAGAGTACCAGCCAGCTTGCACATGTGAAAAATGTCTCTCTTCTAAAGGTCAAGTAAATAACTAGATATGCAGGGTGAATTTTACCTTATGAAATGTCAGTTTCTTCACTACCAACAGATCATGAAAGTCATCCAGCAAAACTTAAGTTAGATTTGTATCACTTACGGAAGTTACAGAGTAATTTGTTCATTGAGTGCTGGCAAGAAGCAGTAGGCATGGTTGTGTGTCATGCTGCATTGAGACTCTGCAAGAATACACAGCCAAGACAGGATGGACAACTGCAGCTGACACTGGCTGCTCGGTGAAAGAGCTCGGATGGGTTTTAGCCCTCTGGAAGAAGTTTGCGTGCTGCAGTTCCAGACCCAGAACTGCTTTGAGACAGCAAATCTTCAGTAGGAAACAGAAAGTCACAATCACTGCAAGTAGAGAGGAAGACATCACCTGATCTCCTGCTAGCCTTTCTAACAGGGAAGGTCCAAAGGCCTTGGAGCAAAACAGAAGAGTTTTTGTGTCTGTGTTGGGTCTTACCAAATGTCAATCCAACCTATTATTCTTCTTGGCATTTTGGCTAAGATTGTCATGTCTGTTCTTGTCTGTTTACTATCTGATCGGTCCTTGGTGGGAAGACTTGTTATTAAATAGCCCTGTGGAGCTGGCCTGTGGGCTTGCTCTGGATTCCCCCTGCACTGAAACCCCTTGGTGACCCATCACAGTAGAGTACAGTAGGAGAACAAGGCAGGGAAGACATTGCTTCCCTGTATATTCTCCCATCCTCCAGCAGTTTGCAGCTGAGGGTTTTCTTAAGCCAGTAGTGTTATCCTTGTGGCAAGCTCTTGATGGAATCCAATAGGCATCTTAACAGACTCTTCATCTCTTTGAGAAACTAGGGATACGTGTGGTAATTAAGAAAAATATCTTTTGCTGGCTTTCTCTCTGGACCTCAGTGGATCACTGAGCTGTAGTGCACAGGTATGGCTGGGTTTGAAAGGCTGACAGGAGCAAGCTTGAAGGTGAATTGTACAAAGTGACAGTCTCTGACAGACAAGGACCAGAACCATCTGTGGGAGCTGCCTCTAAAACCAAGGCTGACCTGCCAGGTAGTGCGGTGAAGACTGTGGTCACAAGGATTGTTTGCAGCAGAGCTGCTAGTTTATAAACCTACACATGGCACTGGGCAAGAAGTGAGACAGGAGGAGCCTGCGGGGACTTACACTGTAGGCAAGCCAGAAGGCAGAAACCAGAGGCTGGAGTGCCTGTTACCTGGATAGAAAACTTAAAAATATGGCAGAGCCAATGGGCCCCACATCATGCAGCTTTGCTGACTGAAATGAGAGAGTTACTTGGCTTTAGAGATGAGTAAGACTGTACAAATACAGAAAAATAGTGCTGGAAATGGAATTTCTGCCAAATTCAAAATTAGCAACTGTGAGTGACAATTGTTAGCAGATGTCAGGTTTCTATTTATTTACTTGTTTTCTGGAATGTTCATAGGTTTCACTTTCAACTTTTTTTCATAAGTTAGTGTCTCAAATTTTCTTATGTGAGATGCAGGGAATTTGTATACCAGCTCTTTAAAATGGCAACATTGAGACATCTGGATGAGATTGTATATGACAAGGAAAACTCTGTGTATGTTTATTGCTGCTGTAGATCTTGTTTGTTTACAGAGTGAAATGTTATTAAACAACTCAGGTGACAGGCAGATAGCCAGTCTACCCTCTCTGGCCTAGTGTTGACAATTATCACCCACCTAGCTTCTTCACAGAACCTGCTGATAAAATTAACGTCCCTCCAAAGACTAAGTAGTTGTCAGACAAGAAGTCTGGGCCCTAGCAAGGCAGTGGCAAAACCACTCCCCTTCCCTGGAAGAGAAGAACAAGGACTTGCAACTTAAGCATGCCACTGAGCCGCAGCGGCTCGGTGCTCTGGAGCTGTCCCACGAGCTGGCATCTGCAGTTCAATTGCCAGAACTGTGGGTCTCTGCTGATTCTCCACATTTGCAAGGAAAGCATGAAGGGAAAAGGAAGAACTATATAATTTTGCTTCCAAGACAGCCCTTTCACTCATGGCTATTCACACTGTTCTTGATCCAATGAACACTGCAGAAACCCATGTTAGCAGCTGTTTTCCCTATCAAAGCATTTTCCTTGGAAGAGAGTGTCAGCTGGCTGAAAACTGTCTCCAACCATTTGACTTTCCATGGTGGGGGTGGGGATGTTACTTTTATCACCAATAAAATATGAGAACCTTTGGATGTGGTATTACCTGGCTTACTTACACATCCTGGTAAAATTTCCAGCAGCTTTTTTCATGACTGTCAGCTTAATTTAAATCTCCTAAATTTTCTGTGCAGGGAAATGAGCAATACAAACTGAAGGGTGGATTTTCAATGTCCTTCTTCCCCAAAAGGGCATATATTTTGTGTGCTGAGTGAGGGCAAGATGGAATGGGATGGCACAGGATGGGACACAAGCTTACTTCTCTGTAGTTTCAAAGGAAATTTGAAAATTTGTTCTTGATTTAGATGCAACTTCCTTGTGTAGGCAACTATATCCTTGGCAAGGACTTAGTGTCCTTCTTCACTTCAGGAATCTTGAGAATTTTACTTGTTGACTCTCTGGTTTCATTCCATTTTAGAAATATATGGAAGGGGGGGGCGGGGGAAAGGTCAACAGCCTACTTCAAGAAAACAGAAAGGTGGAATGGAGAGGACAGTATTCCGGGAGGCCAGAGACATAGGTCGTATCCCCATGTCTGCCATTTAATGCCTAACTGAAGGCAAATCACTGTAGGACTCTTATGTTTTCTTCTTGTCCTTTTTTTCTCGTCGCCTATTGAGCCTTTGAAAGTACAGCACCTAACACAATAGAAACTAGAGGTCGGGGTGGGGCTGCCATTATTGGTAGTCATGATAACAGTGTCTCTGCAGTGTCTCGGCTGTGTAATATCTGCCATTCCTTACCCATTCCTATTTGTCAGTGGCAACTTGGTTTTCTTACGCATGTTGTCTGATCAAAAAAGTAAATTTCGGTGATCTTGGAAAGTTCTACAATAGTGAATACTTTGGCCAGCATCCTGGATCCTAAACTCTGTTTAGCCTTCCCATGCTGGTCAAACTGTCCTCAGGCTTAACCTGTCATTCACATGCTTTTTGACATCCTATTTTTTTCTTGGATAAAAGGTGTTATAAACATCTTCTAGAATCAAAGGTATTACTGAATGTATGCCCAGATAACCTCTTTATTACAAGTAGTACCATGTGTTTGACATTGCTGTGGAGTATATGGAGAACAAGTGGTATGGTAGAAGATACGTAATCTTCCTGAAGCCTCTTTATGAAAAAAGAATACAGTACTTCATAATCCTCCTTTCTTTTGGTGGGCATTAAGACAAAAGGGTGGAATTAACATTTGATAAATATCTTCTTTCATCTTCATGGGTGAAATTGTAACTCCAGGCAAGACAGCAGAAGATCTGTCAAAGCCTTAACTGAGAAAAGAGCTCACCTTCTGATTTAAATCTTGTTGAAAAAAAGAAATTTGGATTTGAGGCTGCAAGCCACTGTCTGCAGCTATTGCTTATTCAGTGTTCTCATATCTTGCAGAGACTGGAAGAGAGTTGCCTGTTTTTCAATATACAGGTACTCAAAAGCCTGTCTTCATTTCAGTGCTGGCATTCTCTCAGCCATTGGCAGGAGTGCCATTGCCTAGCACTGTCCTCACCTACCTGTGGAACGGCATCGTCCGTCTGTGCTGTCAGACTGCTCTGCTTAGTTGGCCCTGACTGCTTCAAGGGCCTCCAGTGAGTTACATCAGAGATGGACTTTGTCCAGGGATTCAGCCTTGACTTGAATTTACCACATCCACTCCCAGAAGCTAGGCTCTGAGACTATTTTAGGAGTGTATGTGCATGTGTGATAATTCTCACGTGTTTGCCTCAGCAGGATCTGATAGCCTGCTGTGCTCTTTATTTCCCATCTTTGACATAATGAATTGTAGCCACAATTGCATAAAGCCATCTACTAACTAATTTTTTCCAATGGTGACTTTTTTTTTCCCCAAAAGGTCACAGGCTACACTGCTGCTTACTGTTTACTTAAAGATAAATAATGTAGTTACATATGTTCACATATATAAACCACAACTGGTCTGATACTGTACTGTGTACAATGCTTTTTTTAAAATAATCAAAAACAGACCAGCACACATAGCTTCAAAAGTTGCGTGTAAAAGGAAAAAGGAGGAAAAAAGCTGAGGCGCTTTTTTTTTTTTTTTGATCTTTTACCAAATGTTGTGGGTACTATAAAGCAAATAAATGGATAGCTTGTTTGAAGTTTCTGCCCAGTCAGGACATGGCTAACTGATAAAACTGAAACCCCGTTATAAACATTTGGAAAGACAGTTAAGCTGACATGAGATCCCCCAGTACAGTGCAACTGAAGTATATCTAGCACCAGTGTTTCTGAACAGGGCAGGAATGGCTTTGTAAAATCCTGCTTCGTTGGTGATTTTTGAAGAAAATAGGTCAGACTCTTGATGGTCTTCTTGTTAAGACGTCTTTAGGCCTTAAGATAACTTCAATACTTAGGTGAATGGGCTTTGTATCTTCCTGCCAAAGGAGGCATGGCTTTCAAATTAGAGTGAATCACACCAGCAAGTGATTTCTGAGGTCCCATTATGACATCTCTGTTCCAAAGGCTGAGGAGCACATGACATTTCCAGCTGTCCAGCTCTCACTTCAGGACTGTCAAGTAATTTGACTAGTGTTGTTCCAGGGACCTGGCAGAAGCTTCTTTTCTGTAAAAATTTGCTAGTGATTGCTGCAGCTTTTCATTTAAACTGCAGAACATGAGAGGGACTGTACAGAAAAACAGCAGGTTATGGATAAGACACTGAGCAGAGATGTGGAGGAAAATAAGCCACGAAACCTTGTAAAGAAGTAACATGGACTAAACATGGGAAGTAGCAGGGGAAGAAAATAGCCCATCATGATCTTTGCCTACATTCAACAAAAATTTGGTGTTGATTTTTCAGCCTGACCTGCATCCCGACTGTGTTTTGCTCCATGCATTGTGTAACGCTCAGGGGACATAAACCATGCAACCCCAGGATCCACGTGGTTCTTGTGAAAGCTTCTGAAAGGTCTGGTTCCTCTGCTGGTAATTCACAAATGGTCTGCACATGCAGACCTTACTGCTTACATCATAGTATTGTCATGTGAACTCTTCTTCTTTTGCGATCAAAAGTACATGATTTCATCTTTAAGAATGAGGAATGAGGGTTGCAGGAGCAAATAGAAGACCTAGTACAGGTCAGTAACTCATTTTCTATTTCTGTTTTTCCAAGGCTTATAAAAGCTACACGTGTTGAGATATGTCAAGTACATGGATGTTGTTGCAAGTGTGTGTGCAGCATATCAAAGACCATAGAAGTATGCAAAAAATTATGCATACACAGTTGAGAATGCACTTCACTACCACCGTGTACCCTGGCAGTAACGTACATGTTCTGCTAAATGTTTATCTTGTCGTCTCTGTATCTACTTAGATGGCTTAATGTGTGCTTTGAAGCTATGAGGCTGCATTTGTGATTGTTTCCCTGACCAAGTATTATGTGGTAGACAGGCAAACTAGCTCATTAATGAAATGCACTAAAAAGAAATTAACGCATTGATGTCCTCTGAGTACTCATCTTCCCCTGCATTGAAGGGTTGTGCTGTTGATAGTGAAATAATGCATAAGGACAGAGGATGATCAGCTAAAATCCAGTTGGAGTAATTGATAAAGCTTAAGAGTGGTGGCTTTGATTGACAATGTTATTTAATAAGCCCCGAGAAGTCCATTGTTGAACTGGAAACTATGCAAAGAAGATTGCTAGGTGATGCATACTGTCTTTCCTCTGTGGGGTAGCTGTGAACAGACTGAACTAAGACTATCTCTGCTTCTTCTGAAGACCTGAGAACAGGATGTGTAACTAGCATAGGATTCTTAAAAATAAGAGAAGAATGTGTCCTTCAGATAACCCTCAAAAATTGCTGAAGGACAAAGGGCTCTTTTACGTACCAAGGCTCAAAGTACTGAATTCCAAGGAGAATAGTCTCTACCATAGCTGCTGCCGCACATCTGTGCTATAGGACTCTGTAAGATATTTGGTTATTTTGCCCTTCTCCTTCTGATTTATGCACTGTCGTTTCCTCTGGTGTGTTTATTTTAAGCTGTCCATCACATAGAATTCCTTGTGACTAAGTAAAATAGGTTGAGGCTCTTTCAGAGCTCTTGGCTATCTCTCTGGTCATAAGGGAATTCATTGAAAAATTAGGCCCATCAAGCCTGAACCATTTCTTCTCATCTGGATGCTGTGCTTGGGAAAAGTGTTCCTTTCCTAGTTTTTAAGGGATTTCAAGGAGGATTTAAAACCAAATACTTACTAAAAAAAACAAAACCAAAACCACACATGCAAAACGCTTTCCTCATTCTGCTGTGAATATTATGACAGTGAGTGTAGCAAGAAAAATATGTGTCCATTTAGGGAAGTAAAAAAGGAAGGCATTTAGCAGGAATCCATTTGAGCTTATAAGAATATAGAAGGAATTTCTGCTTTGAAACAGGAGTAATTGTGCTGACAGAGAGAGGCTGACTTATTATACCCAACTAGTTATCATGTGATTGCATTACTCTATAAAATCTCCTTCACAACTGGATGCAATATGATGCTGCAAAATCAATCCTTTAGTTTCTGTATGCAATGTACTTAATGGTATTAAAAAAATGCAAAAGATTTTGTGTGAAATAGAGAATAACTTTAGGCCACTAGAAAACTAAACAAAGCTTACAGTGTCATCCAAAGTCCACTGAATTCAATAGCATGATTTGTATCAGGCCCAAAGTAACTAACTTAAATTGATAGATGAACAACATGTTAATTTTCTTACTGACTTTCTAATGGAGTAGTGGATTTTTCCAATAAAGCTGAAAACTGACTTAATTGTTTTACTCACGAGGGGGAAGGAAGAACCTCAAGTTACACATCGATTTCTGTATGCATAATACTACATAGTCATTTGAAATTACTAAACTTTTGCCATAGGAAAAGTGCCACTCACATGCTTAGAAAGTAATACAATTTAAAAGATAATTTATCTGCTGTTAAATGTAAAGGAGAAATCCACAAAAGTTGTTAGTAAAAAAGAATATATAGTGGATGAAGAACACTCTGGAAGTGCAACATTCCTGTTCCATGTCGTGAGCTATAGTTGGAAAAGGCTGTTAAAACAAATCTGACTTCTGTAAATGTAAACCAGCCATGTCGTGACACATTTTTCAACTGCAGTTTGTAATCTAATCTTAGGCCCAGTTAAAAGACTGATTTAGTAGCAATTTAACCAAGGTTACACCATACGTGTGTACATAGTCACTAAATTAATAACAATCTGTGCTACATAATACACTGTGGATTACTGTGAGTTTAGCAACAAGGAATCTATCTTAAAATAGAAGCGTAAGCATTGTTTGATACTGGTTTGGATATGCATATCTGTGACCTTTGCCACAGTTTTGCTGGAGGACAGTCAATTGTTCAGCTGCTGTAAATCTACCACATTCTAAAACTGTCAGTGCATCTGCATTCTTTTGCACAAGCTGACACTGTCTCTCAGAGGATACTGTAGTCTCTTATCCTAAAACTAATAGCAAAAGCATGTAAATCAATTTATTAAGGGGAGTAGACTCATGAAAAAACTGTCGGATCACATTCTGTAAAATTAACTTCAGCTTAACTGGAAAAAAAATAGATCATTGTTTTCTAAAATGAATACTTAGTAATAGATTATGATATTCATATTTGGGCAACTCTGCGAAGGATGGTGCTGAAAATTGAGTTCTCCTACTCGTGTTAATGGGATTTCTACATACTCAGCATATTAATCTGCCAGGCCACGCAGAAAAATGAGTGCTTAACCTTCAAGAAAACAAGATCTGAGCCCTCTTAGTGCAACTCCTTAAGTTCAGTTTAGTTCACTCTTCTTGCATTATAGAACAACTGCTTAACACTTCCACTTGCTCAGACTTGAGGCTTGTAGAAAAGAGGTGACAGGAATAAAGAATCTGCATAGGATTCAGTCCATGGAAGCAGAGGTGGATTGTGCAGAACATACATGACGCCAGGAGTGACGGTGTTTATCAGCAGTCCATCCCTGCACTGGCCTCCGTTTGTAAGCTGCAGGTCAGTGGTACGTTTCCTGGCATCTCCCTTGACTGGGTAGCAATCCTGCACTACTCGTGTGTTTACACTATAGAGACGTCATATGCTTTCCTACATGCTTTTCTGTACTAATGAAATCCATCCATGCAGTGTAGGATCTGGCCAGTAGCATCAGAGCTACAGTTTGGTGATGTTTTACATAGCTATTTGCACTCTGGTGTGACACAAATTACTTAATTCAAGAATAATAAGAAAATACATTTTGCTAATTGAAGAGACCCTGTGTGTGTGTGTTCTGCTGTCACCCTCTCCCTCTCAGCACTTTTAGTGCCCTGGCATCACACTGTGAATAACTTCAGTCCATGCTGTGGGAATTGTGGAGCAGCAAGTCATTCAGGTACTGTGTGTTCTTGCTCTACCAATGTTAGTCATAGCGTAAAGTCACTTCACATTCATGTGAAATAACATGTAACTCTACAGGAAATGCCAAGTGTCTTATGCTACTATAAATTGCAGCTTGTGAACCAGAATCTGATACTTGAAGCAAGAATGAGGTGGGAATTTCAGAAACAATGGACAATGAATAGCTTGTTTGGCAGTCAAAGAAAAGTACTCCTGATTCTGTCATCAAAGGAAGAAGCTTTATCTGTATAAACAGCCCTGAATCCTTTTGAATGCAATTCTGCACTCTTTGCTTTAGTGAAATGGCAGCAATATCGAGCCTTCCAACAGTAGACCTCAGCCAGGTGACTTCTTCCAAAGCTGATTCCTTCCTTGCAGTTGTTCACAGAGAAGTTTCACTGGGGTTTAGTCTCTCTTGCCCAAGGAATATTTTGAACTACTAATTTTTGCTTAATTGCTTACAAGTAATCTAGTGACTTCATGGTGTTGGGCTCTTTTTCCACCTGCACATTACATGCCATGTTGCAGCAGAGACAGAACCAGCATCTAACAAATGCAAACTGAAGTACTGCAATAAAGTAAAAACCTTGCTGAAAAGGCACTGAAAACATTTGCTATGACTCTCTTTTCTGTTCCAAAATCTCATTACCCAACAGGACTTGCAGAAAATATCCCACTGAGCTATGGTTAGCCCACCCATTGTGCCCTGGCCTGAAAGCACCAGTGGGTCAGTGAGCAGAGCAGTCAGCTATGAAATGCAGATTTTTCTGGTTTGAGTTTGATCGGTGTTGACATGCAGGATATGCATGCTTTAAAGTAACCCACTGTAAGCAGTTCCACCAAAATGTTCACAAACATTATGGTCTTCTCCCGTCAGCCAGGTACACAGTGAGTCCATCACTAGGAGCTGGAACGTGCGGGAGGAAGGAGGGACCCTTTGTGACACAAAGTTGCTGTACCAGAAAATAGGAAGTTATACTGATTATGAAATTATGTGAGTTTTTTGGATATGAGATTAGCATAATCTTTAATATAGTGCCATCTTTTCCATCTATAATAGATTGCAATTATGAAATATTGTCATTTTAAGTTATATATATATTTATATA
>NW_009637455.1:14881-28588 GCF_000690535.1 Cariama cristata | reverse complement strand
GTGATCTCTCTCTGTCCTTATCTCAACCTCTGAGCCTTTCGTTGTGTTTTGTCTCCCCTGTCCAGCTGAGGAGGGGAGTGAGAGAGCAGCTTTGGTGGGCACCTGCTCTCCAGCAGGGGTCAAGTCACCACACTTATCTAAGATTAAGATACTTCCCTTTGCCAAAGACCTTATGCCAGTGGCCCAGTAATTTGCTCTTCTCAGAACTTAATGCCAAGCTCACAATATCTCTGTGTGTTTGGGGTGGCTCTTTTCTATTTTGCCTGGCAAGAAGCTCCTATCCCTGGCTATTAGACAGAGGAAGGGTTTTCTGTAGATGCCATTGTCCCTAGGCACTATGTGGGAATTCAGTGAATGATAGACAACCCAAGAGTTCCTTGGGATTCATTGGAGACGTCATACACCTTTCCACTCACTCCTATATGCAGGTCTCTCTGCCAGTCCTCCTATGGGCTGGATCATGTTGGACAAATAAGGCAATAACCTTGTATTGACAAGGTTACATTTAATTTTCTAGAGGCACAGCAATCTGCAGTACTGTTTAGGATTCCTCTGCATGCTTTTACCTCAGTAGTCTTCTTACTTTTCTTAATCACGCATCACAGCAGAACTCAGACCCCTGCACTTACCATCTGCATAGGACCCATGTTCCTTGGGACAGTTTACATGGGGCTCACCAAGTCCTCTCTGCTAGGTGACCCACAGATCAGCCTGAGACCACAGCCAAGGTCAGCCGGCAGGTAGTGTTACCAGCTCACCAGAGCAGCCCAGTTTTCAGCCAAAGGTGTTTTCATGAAGGGAAGACCGCAGTTTAAAGGTCCTCCATTGCTACCCTGAGCTTTTGAACCCCTGCAATATGAGTCCAAAATGAAGGTAGAAAAAACGGAGAGGCAGACAGAATGGAATTTGTGATCAGAAGTCCCTGATACAAAGAGAATTCTTAATTATACCAGAAATATTTCCCAGATTGTCACAGTAAGTTACGAGATTCTTCTTGTGAAAAATAACAACTATATATTATACTGCTGAGGAGTGTCCTGTCTTACAACCATTGTCTTTGCATTGTGTTTGCTGTAGATCAATGACTCCATTCTCCAGTACTTTGGACGCCCTACGAGAAGAGCAGTTCTGTACGCACCTCCTGCCCACCGTGAAACAGACCGTCGGCTCTGTCAGCGCATCCTGGCAAAACATGGATATACAGTCACAGTCCTTGAAAACAGGAGGCTGATGGAAGATCCCAGGCACGAAGGCCTTTATCACAGTAAGAATAATTGGACTTAGTTGATTTGTTAATTACTGGATGTTAGGTATTGATCCAGCATTCTTCTGCAGAGGTAAAGCTTATAAACTCTTGATGCGAGTAAGGATAGAAGCCAAATTGTAGCCCTTCTCAGTTGTGCAACGGATTTTCCACACTTAGATGATTTTTCCACTTCTGTAAAAAAAAATGCAGCAGAGTGATTCATCATAGTCTTGACAACCAAATCAGATCAGTTTGGTTCCTAATGACTTCTCATACCAACTTCATCAATATAACGGAGTGATTTTCAGTAGAGCATTTCATAACAAAAGAAATACCTGCTACATTTGGTTCTTTCTCCTTTTCTCTCTTAAAGAAAAGCTGTATGCATGAAAGTACAATTTCTCCTCTGGTAATGTTTTGATTGTTCTGTAAGCTTGTTAAAGAACATGATACAGAATTGTATTTTGCACTTGCTGCAGAAGCTGGGGTAAATTACTGTTGGTTCTTAGTTCCCGTTGAAATTCAATCCATGGTTAAAGCAGGCTACTGAAGAAGCTCGATCTCTTGCCCAAGGGACCGTAGCTTTGTTGCGTATAGCTATACGGTGCTTGATAGAGGAGTTTTGGGCACCAGTTATATAGGTGCTTACCATGTTCAAGTGCTCTTGGCCACCTTAGGGGTATGAACTGAAACTGTGATCTCAATTTGCTCAACTGCTGGAAGTGAATTTCGGAACTGGAAGGCTTTGAAAAAAATACACAGGCCACCATTCCGTCAGCAGAAAAATGATGTGGTTGGTTATTTCTCATGGTAAAGGGAGTGCCGCTTGCATCATTCAGGCTTGCAATACATTCCTGGGGTTACCAGAGAGCTCAGTTTTGCTTTGTGCTTTAACCAATCTCAGAGTAGTTTTGTAGATGAAAAACATAATTACTTAGTATGCTTGAGGCTGCTTGAAATTCCACCACTAATTCCAAGTTTCTTTAAGAAACTTTCTTGAAAATGAGGTACATGCAGTTTTCTTGGCAGGCTATACCAAGAAATAGTAAATTGTCTTCGCCTCACTCTTCTATTTTAATCTGATTTCATAGGCACCTTTCAGCCACTCCTTGCCTTGAGTACTTTTGCTCTCAGAGCGACAAGATACAGCGTGTCTGCAGGCTTTGCTAACGTCAGATGGGCTGCAGAGAAAAGATGGCATCTCTGGGGACCATGTGCACCATCTCTGTGAAATACTTTTGTTTCAAATGGCCAAGGAAGTGGGTATGCCAAATTCAGTTATGACCTAGAAAAAAAAAATGACTGTACTGGATTTTGCTACAGTGATCAGTTCAGGTTGAAGTTCTGCAGTCTGGGTTTTTACCCTCCAAACACTGCCTCTGCAGAAATCAACTTAACTGTGGGTCTTTATATTGTACAGGCTAGCACCAGTACTTCCTGTAGTATTTTCCAGTAAAAAAAAAAAAAAAAAAAAGGTTTTAGATATTTTCCAGGAACATCCTACAGCTTCCAGCACATGTTGGAATATTTGAAAAAAGTCAAATGCTTGCCAATTTAAGGTAAAGAGTAAGAATCTACTAATTCCATTTCATGGCAACATAAGTCTGCCTTTAACTATTCCCTGTATTATGTAAGTGCCTAGCTTTAAAGTTACTTTTTAAAAACAAGAAGTAAGTAAAAGAGTATGTCTGCATACCAAACCAATGATCTTTTCTTAGAACTAAACAAGTTACGCTCAAAGTTATTTTTCTTTGCCAGTAGATGATGGGGTTTACTGTTCTGGATGGGATAGTACTCCTTATTTTGGAGAAGGGTATTTTGAGCTATGCTTTGTCATAATATTTTCCTAATAGGACTGTTATAAATTATTAAAAGATATGTTCCTTGTAGCCTCTATTAAAACGATACAGATAATGGACTGAGAAACATAGATCATGAGTGTTGTGAAAAATCTATAAAAAGAGTCATTGCTTCTTACTTGCTGTTATTTAGCAGCTCTATCTGGTGCTTTTAGTTTTGTGCAGTCTGTCTTACTCGTGTATCTTTCAAAGTTCACTCTGATTTTGAAAGGATTTTTTGTTTAGAATGGCTGAGAGCCAAGAGTCTAGCTGAAGTCATATATGGAAAAAAAAAATCACCACAAAACATTCCTAACTTTTTTGTGCTGGCCTGGTCTTAGTTTTGGGACCAGTTCTGCTCCCATTTGAAACCAAAATGTGACAGCTCTGCACACTGGTCTTCCAGAGAGATCCTCCACACCTGGGCTGCAACACTGTATTGACTTCATTGCTGTCAGAGAGAAACATCAGGAGAAGAGTTTTCTTCAGTGGAAATTTTTCACTTCTTACAGACCAACCACAACATTTTGAGTTTTGGTAAATGGAAAACAGTTGGCTAAAAAGGAAAAGCATACCTTTTTTTTTTTTTTTCATGGCAAAGAGACTGTGGTTTATGGGTTTCCTATTAAAAGTCCATACAGATGCGTTCTGCAGTAAAACTTAAATTATTCAAACCCCTAATTTTTCACTGAAAAATAGCTTTGTCAGTAAATTCTCAAGCAGCTTTGCTTGAACAAAAAGTAGCTGTGCTTTCACCATTCCTTAGCAACTAAACCCACAGGGAGGGAAAAGCCCATGGACTGACGATACCTGTGCCGGCTCTGGGCCCGTCAAGTCTTCCTTTTGCGGCAGCCCTGAATGAGCCAGTTTTGCTGTAAGGTTGAACACCTCGCTTAGTCTGCTGCTGGGATGGAGACAGGTGCTGCGTTAGTAGCAGGTGATGGGATAGGTTTTGTGGGGAGCTGGGATTGCCACCTTGGGCACGCAGCCGCTGCTGGGGTAGATCTGTTTTAGCACGGTCACTGTCTTCAGTATCTGTGGTAAGTCTGTCGTGAAGCAAGCAGTTAAAACGAAGTTGGATAACAGCTGATGAGAAAGAGATCAGGTTGTATTGGCCAGCACATCTATAAATGGTACACTTGTTCTGTTTGCCAGCTAGGCAGAAGAAGATGTGATTGGTGTTGCACCTTCCTTCCGCCTCCCTTTTTAAAATCTGAGACTCTGCTCATAGAGGCACAGACTGCAGGGCAGGTTCTGCCTTTGCCACAGCCTTGAAGGGTGTTGAAACTGGTGTCACAGCCTCATAGAAAATAGTAAAAACATCAGAAGGAGGAGTGAGAAAGCGCCACACCTCCAGGCTATCTCGAGGGAGGTTTGCTGTGCTGAGCCGCGCAAGCTGCAGGCCTTCCTTCCCTCCGCCCGGCCCAGAGCTGTACTGCTCTACCAGAGGTGAGTGGGATGAGCCGCCTGGCTTCAGAGCACCCTTAGGTCCTCCGAGAGTGGCAAACGCCAGAGAAGAACTTGCCAAATATTTTCCAGAGTCTTCTGCCTTCTACCCTGTCCTTCCAGCCCGAAAAGCTCTCACCACTGGGGCCACAGCAGAGATTAACAGGATCTGTGGGTCCCTATGGCTCTGTCATGCCCTGCCAACATTTTCACAACATTTTTTAACAGGAAAATTTTATCTCAGAGATTTGTTGCACTAAAATGCATTTCTGTCCTCCAAAGAAAAGTTCCCTAGTTCCTGTCTGCTGCCTGAACCTTTCCTGAATTCCATACTTTTCCTGGATGACATCTTCTAAGATAAGTGAACTACTTATATCTTTCTTTCTGGAGCTATCAGTTTTTCTGTCCTTTGCTCAATGTGCCTGCCTCATTAGTCAATGGTGACCCTCCCTTAACAGGCATTTCCTTCATTTCTCAATTCTTCACCTTTACTAATAGTTACACAAATCTCAGAAAACTGCAGGCTCTGAAAAACTTGTGCCATTGTACGCTACAAAACTGACCAGCCAGTTTTAATTCATTCTGCAATAACATACAAAATTCTGTTGTTACCGCTAGCTTTTGGAATGGAAAAGATTCTGCATAACCTTATTGATAGCCAGTCAGTTTGGCCGTGGAAAAAATCACATCTATTCAGGCTACTGGCAAACTGAGTGCAGCTTAACATTATATGCTCTCTGCTGCCTTAGAATGTTAATTTTCATAATTTGGTGGAAGTTTTTGCAATTGCAACGAGTGACTTCAAAAAAAGAATCATAAACCATTTTCATAGTATTGATTTTACGTGATCATTTCCTATTTTTAGAATCCTACAGTTAAGTATTTAAACTTTACTATGGCTTCTGTTTGCAGTTTGAGTGACATCCACTGAAGATGAAATTTTAGCCATGCCATTAGAAAGATCGTTACAGTACATCTATTGATTTGTTTGGGGTTTTTTTGTGATTTATTGTTCTGTAACATAAGTATTGAACCCATCTTAGCTTTGGTCGATATTTACTTCTTGAGTCAATAAGTCTTGATATTTATTTCCACTGAAATCAATACCAGCTTCGTGTCCTATTCATTCACCTGAGATTGTTAAGTGGAGATCATATACTATATATATCCTTAAATTTACATATATTGCAAAGAATATTAGATCTGAAGTTATTTCCTCTTTACTGACTTTATCAATATGCACAGAACTGTTCTGTTTTCTGCCATTTTAAGATCATGCTGCGTTTAAGTACTTGGCTGTGTAAATTAAGCCCTGGTTCCAGCAGCTAACTATGAGGATGATGATCTGGTTTTTGCAGATGTGGGAGCGGTGCTTGGGTGGAGCTGCTTCAAGAACAGGAAGGGATGAGTGAGACAACAGTCCCGTGGGAGCAAATCCAAGCGAATCTTGGCCCTTCTCTTTATGTGCCAGGGTCAAGAGATCGGTCTGGCATTTAAGGTAGCATCTCATGGCATTACTTAGGTATTACAGCAAGGAGCGAATAACCCCTCATTGTTATAGGAACCTGAATATATTCAGACGTAACTAATTTTGCTGTGAAATGCTGATTTGAGAATTGTATTGTTACAGCATATACGGCTTCTGCTGCCTCCCTCCTTGGCTCTCTGTAGAGCACTCCGTGCCTTCCATGTACCCCATGGTCGCTCCCTGTAAAAGCTGCTGCTTGGGGTATGCCAGGAAGCGTGAGCCCGCAGGAACAAGCACAGGTGGTCAGCAGATGGGGAGCGATGCCAGGTGCAGGTTTCTGTCTCTCTCCGAATTGTGCATGGCTGAAGAAGCAGTTCGGGACAGATGAAAGAAAATTCTGCTTTGATTCTCCTCAAAAGCAATTTTCCAAGTCAGTCTTTGTCCATTTCTTATTTTGGTTTGTGGGGTATCCTTTGGAAAAATTGCTTTTAAAGAAAATCTGCATTTTCTATGGGAAGAAAAGGTCTGTGTCTGTGCACTTCTATTCACACTAGGACTGGGAGACAGAGAAATGTTGCTACACCAGAGTCAAAGATGGAGAAACTAGGGTAAAAACTGTATGAGTCACTGTCAGAACTAGAATGAAATGCATGTTCCTTGCTGTATATCTTTATGTTATTCCTTTAGCATGTTGTATCACTTCTAGTACTCCTCACTATTCATACTTTTGACTAGAGGCTAAATCAGGAAAATAATCAGCTTAATTGCTGACATCTGGCCAGCAGCAAGGTAGGAACTTGCAGAAGCACTACTTCATAAGTGCAGCCAGTAGTAGTTGCCTTAGGGCTGTTAATTAGTCTGGAGACTAAACTACAGCCTTGGGTTTTGGAGGTCCCCAGGGCCATGTCTGGTGACTGTCAGACATTTGCTTTTCATTTTCCAAGACATACTATATCAGCAAAAGTATTGAGAATGAGAGGAGGTGGTAGAGACAGAAGGACACAGTGATGCTCATTCTTCAATGAGTATGAAGACTGGCATGACCAGGGGAACAGAGGTATGTGTTAACATAAAATATTTTAAAAGTCTGCTTCTGAGGGGAAAAGAACAATCTATTCTTCATGCCTATAGTAAATAAGACATGAAGTACTACTACAACAACAACAAAAAAGTTATGTTAGATATTAGGAAAGCTGTTCTGGGGGTAAGGCCAGTGAAGTAATCAAATGGATCCTGTGGAGCATTCAGTCTTAGAGGTCTTGAAATTTTAGGTAAGGAGATTTTTATTGGGTGTAGTCTGTCCCCTTGTGGGGTAACAAGATGGACTCATAGACTTCTTGAAGTCTATGACTAGCCTTGAGAGAACGAGGCAGACAAGAAATTGAAGAAGGGAAAACATAGTGATTTCTACAGCAGCTGGAGAGATTTCAGGTATGAATCAGCTGTGGTCACTCAGGACTCTAACTGAGGAACAAGCAATATGTAGTTTACAGCATCTTCTCAAAATGCAAAATATTCTCAAAAACCCCAAATCTGTGAGAATATATTCCTGGCAGGAGTAGGGAAAAGGGAAGGGAGCACAAAATCAGTGGTGCTTAGAGTGTAGCCAGCTGAAGTTTGAGAAGGTGGAAAGCAAGTAACATACTCTGAAATGGGGATGGTTTTCATGGGATGGCATGTAAAAATCAGTACTAAGAGAAACAGATCTCCTCCCTTAGTGAGTAATTTTCTGTGGAGTTTGAAATACATAAACAGGAGTAGGTAGCATTAGTTCTAACTTTACTTTTATTTAAATTTTTTTTTTCAATCGTTCAGAGTACATTTAGGAAGAGACCCTACTTGCTGTTTGTTACAGCCTCAGACAAGTTTCCATGAAATCCAACTAACTTTAGCAAACAATTATAAAGACTAAAGGCCTCAAGGAGAATTGCTGGTGTGTTCTGTAAACATCTGGTTGCCATTTTCAATTACAAGGACCAACCCACTGAAGGAAGCAGTTTAGTTTTTTTGGAACAGAAATGGGACACTGGGGTTTTTGTTCTTTTTCATAGTGGAGAGTAAAGGAAATGTCAGGAATAGAGAGGTCACTAGATACTCAGCTTTTATAAATACAAAAGTCTCTGAGAAAATTAAAGTAAATTGAAATCAGGTTCTGAAAGTGTAAACAACCCTGTGGAGGTAAGGTTAAATAAGCAGGGTTGGAGATCCTAGCATGCCAGCAAAAGCACAAGATCATTCTATTGCAAGTAAGTAATTTAAAATATTGTGCAAAATAATAATGGTGAGGCTAGCCACAGAAGTATTTTGTGAGTTACTATACAAATACATGTATATCTTCAAATCTAGCAGATGTAACTTCTCTTCCAAAAATCATTTTGGTTAACTGTTGGTACAAATATATAGCTGACAGTATACAAAACTAATTGGTTTCCTAATGCAAAATGTATGTCATGTGGGTCCTGGGCAGAGTTTTGATAAGTAAAACATACGTTTCGGAAGTGTTCTTTCTGTATGTTGTAAAGCAAGGAGCTTCCTAAACAAGCTAAACAGGCAGAAGTGTATCAGAGCATACTGAGTTACAAGCATACTTAATGTTTGTTAAATTTATTCTGCTTCCTTAAAATGAAAGTTCATATAGTTTGGGGAAGAAAATGTATACTGGAAACATCCACTGTCTTGATGACTTTTCAATTTTGCTTTTAGCAATTAAGCCTGGCTATTTGCCAGCTAGTTGCAAGTGAATGCCTAATCTCGTGCCACAGACATCATGGGTTTCAGTACAAGAAGGATCGGTTTCTGACATACCCAAATAAGTGCTGCTCTCTAATGCGCTGCTGTGGTTTCTCGTTAGAAAATCTAAATGCATCATGTATTTTTCTGAACAATATGTATTCTCCTTCCTAATTATTAGCAGAACATGTTTTCTAGCAGAAGAGCACACAAACTATTTCTTTGTATCACTAAAATAAACCCTCCGTAGAATTGTACTAAAAACCCTGTTTCAAATCACTCTTTTCTTTGAGAAAGGGAAATTCTGTATTTGTTCATAACAAAAGTATAAGGACATCGAACTTTGTCAAGTTAAAACTAAAATGTACCATTAAGTCATAAAGTTGCCAAACATACCTTTCTTTGAATGTTCTTTTTAGTCGTATAAACAGAACATGCAGTCCAGTGGACAGTGGTATTTATTGGGCTGACTTAGAATAATTAAAATATTACACACTGATTACACAGTGAGCTAAAATTAAAACTTTGCTGGAATAAATTATGTCATGTTAATAGAATCTGAAAAACACTAGTGTCCAGGCAGATGCACACGTTGGCCAAAGGAAAGCAACAATGTGCGAGGCCACTGAAATTAAGTAAATACAAGGGATTAAGGTGTAAGCATACAAGGTTTATAAGATGCTAGTAACATGAAATCCTGTAAAAGAGTTTGAGGCAATGTTTTGTAACTGTGACGTATGGGATAAGAAGGTAACAGCAGATAATTGTTTATTCAAGTATTCTTGAAATGCTTCCCTTTAAGAAATGAATCCTGGCTTTGGTAGGGTTCAAGCCGAGACTCTGGTTTATAAATATGTATGCCTGTTCCTAAATGTCAGATGATTATCTACTAATATAGGTGCTGGGAGAATGTCCGTAAATCCAGCCAGAAGGCTGTAGCAGTCCCACCAGTGCGCTCTTCTGAAGGGATCGGTGCGTTAGTGTTGCCCAGTGCTTTGGCTGCTGGAAGCTGTGCACCCTTGTTGATGCACTCCCTGGCTCTGAGCCCTGGTCAGCTGTGAGAAGCGTGGTGTCTTTCATCATTGTGCTCCCATTTTAGGTAGAGGCATTATATATCACTGAAACAAAACAAACCTTTTTTTTTTTTTTTTTTTTTTTTTACTTTAGCTACTATGACATTTATTGGTTCAGATAGCAAAAAGCTTATACACTGTGTGGGCCTTCATTGTAATTTGCAGCCAGCCCACTCCATTCCTAGATTCGGATTCCAACTTTGTCCAGCTGCATCCACTTTCAGCTGACAGCTCTTTTGAATGCTGCATCCCAAAAACGCCCCAGACATCAAAAGTGCAATAGCCACCCATGGGTTAGAACATGTTTCTGAAAATTTCTCACACCGTGCTGTTGTTACACTGGCTTATTTTACATCAAATAGGAACCTTTCCTTCATGAGGGAAACGATTAGTCTACCCTTCTGCTGTTCATTCTACTCCCTCAACTTTGAGTTTTCAATGTAGCATTAAGTGTTTTTTTTATTCAGCCCCTGAGGTTCTCCATTTGGAGGTAATCCTAATTTGCACAGATGTTGAAGAGAAAGGAAGCTTTTCTGACGTACTCAGAAATCAAAACTATCCCACAGTTTCAAGTTGGTCATGAGAGCTTTCAGATTTCTGGAAAAAAAAAAAATTTCTTACAGAAAACTATTACTAAAAGTGACACCTACTCTTTGATTAGAAAGGAAAAAACCTACATATAATTAATTTCTATCATTTTTTAGCAGGCATGTTTCCTTACAAAACAATGTCCATTTTTCACAACTGAAGGGCAAAATATGGAAGGGATTTGGATTAAAAAGTGAAAAAGGAATAGGATTTGAGCAACCTTAACTGGTAGCAAGATTAAAAATATATAGTCTTAACATATTTCCTCAATGGTACCTCACATAAGTGAAATATAGTCAGACTTTGACAGACAAAAGGACAGAAGAGCTGAGTGGTATGCATTTTGGAAAGTCTGAAACAAATTATTCAAGGCATAAAGTGTTTCTATAACAAGCTTATTGTTGTAATGACTTTGTTTCTGACATTCGTGGTAATGCTTTCCAAAATAAATATTTAGCTATAAAAAGGAGTTTCATTTTTAATTTATAACAACCACTAAAAGTGTGTATGTACATGGAATATACTGAGTTTTCTTCTGCATTGTGTAAATGCAAGATGAATCTGGCAGAACCACTGTTATTTTAGATCTGACAGAATACAGCTCAATTGATCAGTTTTTTGGTAAAATAAGACAAAACCATTTTTTTCTTTATTTAGAAGAAACACAGTTTGCTACAATTTATTTTTTTTTTTTAACAAGAGAGAAAATAGAAAACTTATCAGCATACTGAACTACTTTGTTAAACAGGCTGATAAACAAAATGAAAACAAGACCTAACTATTTTGGACCCAAATCAAGAAGTATTTGTCTGTCCAAGTGGAAATTAGGCATTTAAATTTTATTTTTTTTTCCATCTGGCTTCAGCAACTCCCTCAAAAAAAAAAAAAAAAAGCCCTCCCTCACTCTAGTTTTCACAACTGCAGTGAGGCTAAGTATCACTGGAGCCTGTATAGAAGTCAGTCTTCAACAAAAAATAATTGAGGTAATTTTCTGTAAAGAGTAGGCTGATGAGAGGGACTTTAAATACATAGTTTGACATATCTTAACCCCACTTTCACTTGGAATGAAGTGCTACGGCTTTAGAAAAAAGGTTAGAGGACCTTTTTTGAAACCTCTAACAATAGAAAGAAAGAATTATTCAAGCAAGCACTAGCCGAGAAGGTAACTGTAGACTGGGTAGGTTGCCCTCTTTATGACGGTATGACGTGTGAGGCAGGAGAAAGCAGCAGGTTTTTTTCTTTTCTACTCAGCTCCATGACACATCTGGTTTACATCCCAGATGTGACAGTACACATTTTTTTTGCAAATCTAACAATGTGGGGGTATCTGCTGACCTTCAAAAGTGAGAGGTCTGGCCCTGCTTTTCTTTAAAATGTTTGGAGTGATAATTTTAACATCTACTTTAGAGGCCATATTCCAGGGATGCTCTACATGGTAGTTGTGATGATGCCTGTATCTTCCCTACCCCATGCATGGCATTCCAGGAGGGTAGAGTTGAAAGGCAGTGTAGGGTGCTGCACAGAAAACAGTATCTGGGGGGTACAGCTGGAAACCTCCCTTACATTAACCATGACTTCATTATTGCATCACTGTCTTCTCTGGTTTTGTCTAAATCGTAAATAAAATGGCTCAGTTCCGTAGTCCTGAGGACAAGTGATGCAGTACGGCTCGTGTCCATGTATCCAAACACTTTTCCCCTGACTGAGGGTGGCCTGCTCTTCACTGAGTTTTAGGAACAGTCACTGGCTTGATCTGTCTCCTGGGGCACTGCATGGCCACCCAGGGAGAAGAAAACAAACACGGCGGATGATTGCAGGCCAACAGTTGAACCTCTGTCCTGACACTGTTTAGTTTAACCATTGCCTCTATTCCCAAGCTTCTCTTTTTTTTTAGTGTTCTGATTGTTTTCTGCCTCTTGGATATTAAGAAATCGGACACATTAATTAGGGTTGGTAAAGGATGCCTGAGTGTTGTAAATGCAGTGATAAAGGGCTGCCATTTGGACTTGAAAATGTATGTCTGTTTCTTGCATAAGTGATCAAACACCATACTTTTAACATTGGAATTTACATTCATTGTAATTAGAATGAGACTGGACATTAACACAAATAAGCCTATTTACTCCTTAGCTGCTTATGCTGAGGCTCCTCTATATCCATAGAAGGGAAGAGGCTGTTTTCTCAGCTTTAGCGCAGTTTCTGCCCTTTAAAGTCAGTGATGAATTCTCATTAGTGCCATCATTCAGAGGGCTTCTCAGCTCAGGTTCCTCATGTCCTGTTGCGGGTGAGAGGCAGGATGGAAAGTATACTCAAGCTGGCAGTTTGGTTTCTGTGGGCAGAACTCCCCAGGCACTGCTTTCCCATTGAATTGCCCATCGAGTCTCCTTTCCAGCCTTCAGCCCTTTCCATTTGTTGCATGCACCTCTCTAAACACCCAGACTCTTCCTTGTAAAGTAGCAGGATCAGCAGGCTTGCTGATAGCCTAGTGGGGAACATTCCTCAGTGCCTCTCGTTTTTGTCGTAGCTCCGATGAACACACTCATCCAAGTCAGAGATTGCCAAATCCGGCAGCCTGGCGGATTTGCATGCCCCCGCAGCCAGCCACCAGCGAGGCTGAGGGTGTGCTCCCAGCTGGCACACCCACACCCCTATACACTGCATACGTACACACACGTGGGCAGCCACGTCGATCAACACACTCGGTGCTCGCACAACCACGAACAGCACCCGCGGCCTCAGCCAGCGCTCACCCGTGCACTCGCACACCCGCTCCTCCTCCAACTGCTGCCCCGTCATGGACACACGGGCCTCCGAGCTCTGGTCCCGCTCCGGGGGCTGCACTTAGAGGCACGCACATACATACACACGCACATGAGAGAGAGCCCCATAGACAGGTAAAGAGCTGGCAATAGAGTTTAATGAGAAGACAGGGCAGATTGCCCTCACCAGATACAGGACATGGCCAGCCAAAAGTAGCAAGCAGCCCACTGCTTAGAGATGGCAAGCCCTTTTTGACCCTTTATTTATCTTTTTCCCATGCTTGTTCCTCTTCAAACCACCTTGATACCTCCTTTTCCCCACCTTTAGTTCCTCCACTAAACAGTCCATAATAAGCAATTGGGAAACGCTCTTACCATGCACCTTGTAATGGGCCCCACACCCTTAGGTGATGCATTTTTTCCCCCTCCCCAGGTCCACCAGGTGCTTTAGGGCTCCTGTTCACCCACCATAATGGGCACTAGGGCTGAGTGTCCCCAGGGACAGCTCGGGGGAAGCAGGGCAGGGGCTTGTGTCTCTCTGACAGGGTTACTGGGGTTT
>NW_009637455.1:0-14850 GCF_000690535.1 Cariama cristata | reverse complement strand
GCGTCGTGCCTCTGTGCACATTCGTGTGTGTGCACGTGCGTAAGAGAGAAGACTGTTTTGTGGGCAGATCCCTCTCCTGCGATGTCCCTGGGAGCAGCCAGAACAGGGTGCTATTTGTGTTCCCCCACCTGCTGCGGTGCCACTGGGCTCCGTCTGGAATATCTGTAGGCGAGCTTTTTTGTCACAGAACCAGTGATCACAGCACTCCTACTCTGCTGATTCAGCAACAAAGACATGGGGCTGAGAACTGTAATCTGTGTTCCTCTGAGTTTCTCACAGTAAAATAACAGAGCTTCAGACCTAAATTTCCTAATTTTTTTTTTCCCGCCCGAAAAAATAATTTGAGTTTTAGTAAAAGTTTCTGTAATAGAATTTTTGAATCCTGGTGATTTTGCATCAGTTGACTATCATCTTGCATCTCTGTACCTGGCCAAGAGGAATTTGTCCTGTCCCCACTGTATTCTTCATTGCCGCGTGTGTTTGTTTCCCTTCTTTTGCCGCTCTGCTCTGTGAGTGACAGAGGTATCTACCTCACATATTTAAACTGCTACTTTTCTGTATGTTAGCTGAAGTTTAAGTAAGATAACTTTATAATAAACAGTAGGAGATGTTGAAGAACCTTGTGAATATCAGATCAGAGCTGGCATACATGCACACAAGCAGCACCCAGTTAAGTACTCAAAAGCTGGGACATGTACTCTTTTCAACTGTGGTTTGACTCAGTCATTCATGACACATCCTTCCACTTCATGACTGCCTGCTGCTTTTTCACATGACTTTGCCTCAGGGAGCACAGAACAGGGATACAAAGTTCTTTCCTGGATGTAGTCCTAAGAGTTACCAATTAGGATAACTTGGATCATGTAGCAGTGAGGGTTGCCCAAAGACAAGTGTGTCAGGCAGTCTTCTTCCTTGGCATGGAGCAGGATGGAGCTGTTCTTCTCTTTCCACTGAGGCTTGGAGAGCCGAGTGCCTTCTTCCTTTCACATAAAGCCGTGTGGTTTTCCTCCCTCAGTGGGATGCATGTGTGAAAATCTGGTAATATTTTGATTTATTTTCTTTGATCCATGCATGGGGCACTGCCAAACCCTGCTACCAGAACAGGGACCTCATTCCAAATTTTCCAATGCCTGTGACAGATGGCGCATATGGATAATAACTTCTTTAACTGTAGAGCTGACCTCCCCATGAGCTTCTTCACCCCCCTCTGATCCCTCCAGGTCTCAACTACATGACCCTCCTCCCCACATGCACATCCTCTCTTTCCAGTTTTCACCTGGTTCTTCATCCCAGTCCACTGTCAGTAGCCTGTCTCTAGGATCTCTCAGTCTGGCTTTTCTGTCAGACAGTTTCCTTCTCCACCTTCACAGCAGGTAAGGAAGCACCTACACAGGTGGATTAGCTGAGCTTTGGCAGATCTGTGACAGCTATGTGCTTTAACCAGGTACCAAGTATTTCCATCCCAGAGAAGGTTAGGTCTCAGTCCCACAATGCTTTCTTGTGCAAGTGAGAAACATACCTAGCAGCTTTGACTGTTGTAGCCTACCTGGCGTATTAAATACGTATACAGTAAGATTTCCAGCATTTGGAAACAACTGGGGATGTAAATCTTTTTCGCTTGCATACGAGTAGAGCATACCATGTTGGCTTACTAGATGCTTTTGGTTTCACTGAGCCTTGCTATGCAGAAAGTACCCACGTATGGAGAGCATACCAGAGTAATCTGAATATTCATCCAAAGCACGGGGTGTAAGCACAGAAGTGGAATAACAGGCCTGAGTGTTTGAATTGCCCTGATGTGTTTGCCAGAATTACATATTTTCCTTTTGTTTGCTATTGAGCTCTGCTGTAGCTCAGAAAGTATTTTGACAGCATATTTTCATAGCTTGAGTTGACAGATTATGCCATGATAAAAACTAGAGGTTGTTAGAGTTACAATCTGTAATACAACTCAGTGCAGAATTATTCTTAGCCTTACATGGTCTCTCCCCAATAAACTAAGAACCATCTAATGCACCTGTCTTCTTACATACTGCAGTACATCTCTTAGATCTCTTAGAGTAAGATCATCTCTTACATACTGCTTCTCCCCATATCTGACTAATATAATTTTTGTATGTACTTTAGTTACTTTTATTTCTAGTATTCTGCTAATTCTTTGGTTGCACAGAAAAATATATGGATATAGTTTAATAATACTGCAATTTTTTTGTGCACTACCTTTTGTTGTCTTACATACAGTTATTTGCAAATTGAAAAACACCACTTTAAATCATTTGCTGCAGGTCTGCAAATTTTTTCTGGTTGTCCCTTATGGTAGGGTAATTTGCTCATTGAAGAAAGGATTGTTAATCTATTGCATGACTGAATGTGATCTAAATGGAAAAGGAATTGTCCTGTCTCTTTTGCGTTCTTGTATTTATGCCTGCAATAGATTTATGGTGCTGCTTTTAGAGAAAGTCATCTGCCTTGTATTATCAATCACTTCAGTAAGGAAGACGGTAATTGGTTGACTTGGTAGATCCAAGGCAGTTTTAGAGTCTGAGACCAGGTGGAAAAAGGAAAACATCTTGCCAAATTTGAGAAGAGTTCTGGAAGAAACAGGTAGCTCTTGGCTTGTTACACTCATTTGGTTTCGTGCTTTTAAAATTCTGCTTTGGATTGACAAGAAAAGCAGGCTTGCAACCAGGCCCTTCCTGATATAAGGAAATAGTAATAAAATAACTCTCACTTTTTTTTCAGAGAAGAGTAGAAGCATTATGCCTCCCCATTTGCAGTTAGACCTAACATCTCACTGCAGTATTTGCAGAAGAGGTACAGAATAGTCAAGCATTACCCTGTTTTTATGGGTGAGGCACTGCAGTAGGACTTCAAATGGCTATTTCACTTCCCGAATGCTGAACTCAGATGTGACTCTGCATTAATTCTAGAGCACAGGGCAATGTTTTGTGCTAAGCTGTTCAGGGGCAGATGAGCTGTCCTTGGAATTAGACTGGTCCCACTTGGTTCACACTAGTTTCTCCTCTGCAAAGAATGTTTCCTTGGCGC
Organism: Cariama cristata; assembly: GCF_000690535.1. Classification (NCBI taxonomy): domain Eukaryota; kingdom Metazoa; phylum Chordata; class Aves; order Cariamiformes; family Cariamidae; genus Cariama; species Cariama cristata. Next base: position 11,802 of record NW_009637455.1, on the reverse strand, counting down.
TTTGGATCCCCTTAGTTAGGGGGTAGCTGAGCCAAAATAAACCCCTGATCATCTCAAAACCCACCTCAAGGGGTTAAATAGCGAGTGTCCTCAGGATTCCTGCAGCCTTTCCCTGGCAGCCATACAGCAACTGTACAAAGTATTTTGTGAATGAATTGACTGCAACCAACAGATTCAGCCTCACACATAGGGTGGGTTGGTTTTTTTTTTTTCACACTTAACAATGCTACACTACAATGAACATGCCAAGAATCCAGCCTAATTTGTCTAGTTAAGCAGATGGTGACTGGACTGTGGCAGAGTATGGTCAGTCTCAACATGCTGTGTGAAACAGTGAGAGGTTTGCATGTGGACAGGTGAACAGCTGCTTTCCAGCATAGTTCAGAAAATATTACAAACCTCACCATCTTTCCCGATACTATCTTCACTCAGCAGAGTGATCATTTCTTCATTGTTGTCATAGTGAGTTCAAATTGGTGATAGCTCATGACTATCAAGAGCCAAGCCAAAAGAAAAATTAAAATATTTCCAATAACTACTTCTTTAAGGGGAAAATTCCTGCACACCTAGGTGTGAAACATTCCTTTAGGGAAAACCCCCCAAATGAAACAGTGATATCAAAAACTTGTAAAAGGCCGTATCATTAACAAAGAGAAAGCATTCAGTTCAACAAACAGCATTCCGATCTTTGCACAAGTGAGACAGCCGAGCTGCCGTAACCAGAAATAGGCTTCAAAGGATATTTTTCCCTGGAGCATTATCAGTGCAGCTCAGATCTTCAGAGGTGTAGAATTCCCACATCCCCAAACCCCATCACGCAGCCTGCGTGGTGCCGCTGCCCTCTGAGATGCTGAGGGACATAAAATCCAGCCTCGAGTCCGGAGCCAGGCAGTGATGCAGTTGTTCTGTCTTTCAGACATCTGGTAGTTCTTCTACTCTAAAACCTCGACTAGCAAACTCTTGACTTTTATAAATTGACTACAACGCAGGGATGAAGCCTGCTTTGTGAAACATATTGCTTTGTCTTGTTTAAAATTGGATTTGTGCACAAGCAGCTAGTGCTATAGGTATGTGCCTCCTCACCAAACTCAGCTCAGTCTGTGCTCACTCCGGAGCAGAGGAGTTTGACTTTTTTTCCCCCCCCCCTGTAGACTAAGAGGAATCATGATTCATGAAGCTAAAACTTACATTCATTGTATTTTTATTTTTTTTTACGGATCAGGATTACAACATGCCAAAAGCATATTTGAATACAGTTTAATGCATTGGTACTTAAACAATACCTTTTCCTGAAAATCTTCTCTTCACATCCGTGCAGCTTGGAGGTGCCTGGAAATATGTTTCAAGTAGAGCTAAGGGGAATTTCTTTTAAAAAAAGATCATGTACAAATCTCAGGATCTCCTTCGGCAGGGGTTCTGTAGCCTCCTTAAAGGAATGTATTCCAGTACTTCATCCTTGTGGTTAGAAACTTTCTTTATATAATCTTTGCTCCAAATTAAAATGTTTACTTTGTAGCCTGTTTCCAGTGATTAAATAGGACAATTGATTTTGGATGGGTAACAATTTATTCTATGGTGGCCTGGTTTAACCCCAGCCGGCAACCAAGCCCCACCCAGCCGCTCGCTCACTCCCCCCCAGTGGGGTTGGGGAGAGAATTGGAAGGGTAGAAGTGCGAAGGCTCGTGGATTGAGGTAAAGACAATTTAATAGGTGAAGCAAAAGCCACACACACAGGCAAAGCAAAATGAGGAATTCGTTCACCACATCCCAAGGGCAGGCAGGTGTTCAGCCATCTCCAGGAAAGCTGGGCTCCATCACGCATAACCGTGACTTGGGAAGACAAATGCCATCACTCCAAACGTCACCCCCTTTCCTCTTCTTCCCCCAGCTTTATATGCTGAGCATGACATCATATGGTGTGGGATATCCCTTGGGTCATTGGGGTCAGCTGTCCCAGGTGTGTCCTCTCTTGCCCACCCCAGCCTCCTCGCTGTGGGTCAGAGTGAGAGACAGAAAAGGTGCTGACGCTGTTCAGCAACAGCTAAAACATTGGTGCGTTGTAAACACTGGTTTGGTAACAAATGGAAAAGACAACACTGTGCAGGCTGCTAGGATGAGGGTTAGCTCCATTCCAGTCAGACCCAGTACAAGGTCTTCCAAAACCCACCTCCTTCTTGTAACCCTCTACTGAAACCATGTTTTCCAAAACTGGGAAACAGTGTTACTGGTGAGGTATGACCAATACCAACTGCAGCAGAAGGATTACTCCCTGCTCCTTGCGTGTGACACTCATAAACAGGTTTGGTTACAATTCTTAATATCTGTGGGGTTATGATTATAATGAAGTAGACCTTATAACTGAGAATTCTGTGGGGAACTGACATGGAATAAATTCAAACTGCAGTTCTAAAGGGGAGGCTTCAACTTTCAGCACCAATAAATCTTTGCCAACAACTCAAAAGTTATTTATATTTGTGGGTTGGGGTTTTTTTGCAACAGTATTATATTGTTAATTCATACGCAGTTTATGAATCTGGTCCTTTTCTGCAATAGTGCTCTCTGGCCAATTGTATCTGTCCATCTGATTTCTCCTTCTGAATTATGGCACTTTTATCTTGTTTTGAATTTCCTCAGGTTGAATTTAGACCATTTATCAAAATTATTTTGAATTCTGATCATGCCTTCCAAAGTGCTTATACTTCCCCTCAACTTGGTGCCATTTGCTATTTATAAATGCGCTTGCTATTCCATCATTCAGTTTGTTACTGAAAAATTTGAACAGAACTGAATATATGGTGGGGTATTCTTTGAGGTTTTGCTCCAAAAAAAATCCACTTTGATAGCGTAGAGTTCATTTTTCAAATAGCTGTGCAGTCACCTTACGGGTATCTTATGTGGAAGCAGTGTCTAAAGACTTACTAAAGTCAAACTGTTTCATTGCTACTATTTCCTTTGTTCACTAAATCAGTTTTTCTATCAGAAAAAATTAGACTAGTTTTACGTGATAAGTTCTTGTCAAACAAATGTTGGCTGTTTCTTGTCATCTTCTTATCCTCTAGTGCTTGTAAATTGATTAATTTTAGGGTGATGGTGCGAGCGAGTACAAAATTACGAATTGACTAGAAATTAAAATAAAGCCAACGAGCCTTTTCATTTCCCAGAATGAGTGAAGTGCAGGAAGATGAGCATAAAAGATGAAAATTGTATTTGATTTTCGAAGTTGTTTCATTTCAAAATTCAGGATGGGGACCTTAACACTGAAAAATGAAATTTTGAGCTATGGTATTGAGACGAAACTTACTTGTTTGGTTAAATCAAGTAATTTTTTTTTTTTGTCTATATACATAAGAGATTAAAAACTCCATGGAGCTGCATGCATCTAACAGTTTTCCTGCAAAATCCAGCCTCCAACACCATAGCTCGTGGGGAGAACGGGATAATTTCAAAGGCTGGAATAAGATCACTTGATTTTAGAAATAACCTTCAGAAATTCGTGGAAGTTCATCTATAAAATGTATATGCTGTAAGCTTAAAACCCCACTAAATCTTACAGTTCTCATTTTGTTTCCGTTCACTTTGGTCTATGACATCAGAATACAAAAACTCCCTGCAGAATATTTTTACAGAAAAAGGTCAATGTTTTTATTGGTCTCTGCATTGCTATTTCCACTGCTGCTAAAAAACATGTTTGTTTTTCTCCCTAGATTATTATCTTTTAAATTATTTTTTCACAGTAACCATTTTAATTATTCAAAGTGACAAGTCAGAGTCAAAGCTAATGAAAACAACGGTATCTTGTTGAAAATTATAATTGTATGTTATACCAGTTTTCAATTGAAACCTATTGCGCTCTGAATTGAATAGCATGTACTTTGACTCGTTCAGAAAAAGAGTAATTAAAGGTGGTCACAGCGGATTGGAATCAGGGTATGCTGTACTACTAATTCTTGGATTAGCAACTGGGGTTGATATTCTTAGGGAAACATGAGATACACATCTCGGGTACACAAACACCTTTTAAGATGGGACTGCAAGACAGGGCTACAAAGACTGGAGGAGAGGAGTGGAAAAGAGATGGCTAAAAAGATAGATGAATAAAAGCGTCGTGCTGCCAGCATAAGCCGTATCTACATTAAGCTCACTTTGCCTCCATAATTAGATGTAATTCTGCAGATGAACATTCCTTCTGTAGGCAAGGCCTTAATTAACAGGCTGAACTAAAAACTCTTGGTTTGAAAAGATGCTCAGAGAGGGGATGGACATACAATTGCATATTCTCATCTTAAGTTACAGCTCTTCTGCTTCTCCAAATGCAAAGTAATACAAAGCAGTGTAGACCATCTCCGTGAGGTGGGATTTCATACTGTTTAACTAGTCCACTGCTCCTGCATGCTGAACTCTGCTGGTTTGCTGAATAAAGCAAACAAGATTTCCATAACTGTAGACAAAGTGGAAGAAGCTTCATGCAAATTGCTAGTAGTTAAATTGCTCAGATATGAAGTATCCCTTTTAACCTTCCACTTCAAGTGTCCCGTCAAAGCCTGCTTCTGGTTTGAAGCCTGCAGGAAACCAGCAAAACAGTGTGTACATTGAAGGTGGAATAATATGGACATTATTAATGCTCCTTCATTTAGCATCTCTAAAAACATTCTGAAACACAAGTTTTTCCATGCAGATGCCTTGTGTTATTACTCTCACTTTTGTTCTTCCTTTCTCTTTCATTGTAGAATGTTTTAGCTCACATGTTGCATCTTGCTTCGCTTTAGAAATAATTTCTATGAAAGGGATCTTCTTCTGTGTTAAAATACAGTACTTGACAGCTTGGGATCCTTTGCCTGGGCCATTTGGTGTTACTGGAATTAATAACACTAGCACTTTTTCGCTGAGATGTAGTTTTATAATTACTACATTTGCGGAAGGGAGACAGACTCATGGTCTCATGATCGTAGATGTTTCCACAAAAAGTTAAACTGTGAAAGGAATGACGCAGGCAATTTCTAGGCTATATCTATTGACAGAGGAGTCTGTTCCAGATCTAAATACCTGATGTAACACATGCCTCTTTCATTTTTCTTTTCCAGGAGCATTTTTTCGGGTGTAGTTGGTGAGGAATATATAGATACATTTAAATAGAAGTCATACTCCTCGGTCAGCCTGGATCTGAGAGACAGCACTAGGTGTACGCTGCTTTTCTAATAGGAAGACTCCTGTTTTCTATAAATAGACATGTTTCAGTTCTGATTGTTCTGTACTGAAATAACTGGCTAGATGTCTAATTACTCGAAATAGAAAACACAAATAAAGGCAGGCATTCAACCCCTCCGAAAAATTGTTCCTAGCAGTTAACTGTTCTATTTCCTGGGCACTGGCTCAGAAACGCGCTAGGTCTGAGGGCCCTTTTTGCTTTTCTCCTCTTCGGTACATTCATATCGATCACTCTCCTATGTCCTAAAGGCAAATGATACACAAGTGCGGCCTGTCCTTTGGAGTCAGGGATCAAATTCATCCTTGGCCAGGATATGTAACAATAAACAAGGGAAGGAAATGAACTGCTGCTGAGAAATGGAGTTCCCGCCAGCTCCCTTTCAATTTGCACACAGCTAGGCATTGTGCTTTATATGTAATTATAATGATTTATTCAAAGGTGTTTACTAGTCAAAGGCAAAACATCTTGCTTATCTGATAATTACATAGCTGGTGAGGTCATCAAGTAAGTTGTTAACACTGTCAATCTTTTGCACTAAAATGAAGTATTTGCTTGTACGTTTCTTTAATGTTTCATTTGTTTGCTATCTGTGCCGTTTTTATCTACCTGCGGTTTTTTGTTTGTTTCTTTCACAAAAGAGCACGTAGTGAATCTGTCTTGTCTAAATTTCACATGCCTTAATTATTTTTATACCATAATACTGGTTCTCATAATGTGAAATTGAAGAATTCTTTACAGTAATGGATGCAGCATAACTGAAAATTCATCTCTTCAGCTTTGTCGCATTTCTTACAAAAAAGGTGATAGTTACTTTCATAGTCCTGGACCCATTCTGCACAATCAGTTCATTACTATACTTAACGTAAATTAAGTGTTAAATCTCCTTACATGAAATCTTCCCCCTGCTTGGCATTTGTAATTGCAGTTGGGATAGGGAAAAATTACATTTTTGAGAGGGAAATCAGCCAAAATAAGCGTCTCTGTGGGACATCAGTGGGACACAATTTAGGGGTTAATCTAATAAAATTAGGAAGGTATCACAGATGGATAGCACAAAATGAAATAAAATGCATATAATCCTCCTAGCCTTGGGAAAAAGAACCAACCAACCAGTCACTGAAATAGCTGTCCTGCAGAGAGCTTTGACCTAATGCTATACCCTGCCTTGGATGCTGTACAGCTTCTCTGGCTGCCCTTTCTGTTTGGCACTTCTTTATTTCTAATTGTCATCCTGTCACTGAAATGGTTTATCCTTTATTGAACATATTCATGGTGTCCTCAACAGATGTAGTGATTCAGTTAATCTTCTGAGAGATGCCACTATCTCTAACTAGTCCAGATCACGAAGGCTGTATACAGAAGAAAACAAATAACCGCTTGAGGGAGCTGACCAAGCTCGTTTGCAATGACATCGGCATTTCTACACTACATCACATGCTGCGATATGGGCAAACTCCGAGACCTATTTGTATCTTCTAATCCATAATGGCGTTTTATTTGGTGCAATTTAGTCTTGTCTCTTCTTCTAGCAGCCTTCTGTGACTCTGGTGTTCTGTATTTCCTGGTAAAAGAACCACATGGTCTCACAGGTCAGCTTTTCCCCAGAAAGGAAGCATCAGAGCTAGCTCAGAAGCTAGCTACTTGCTCAGTGCAGCTTAATTTCCACTTTTACACCAGTTCTAGATGCTGGCAATCTGGTGTCTAGTGTTTAGGAAGCCGCTACACCAAAATTCAGGCTAGATTTTTTCTGTTCGCAATAGCAGAACCAGTATTACTTTGTGTAAAATTTACTTCCCGATACTGAAAGACCTCAGAAGATGACACTGCCGTATAGTGGACGTATGTTATACGTGTGCATGTTGAGGAGTTCAGTAAAAAGAACAAATTTAAGCAGCACCATGTTATTGAACTTTTTCATTTCTGAATGCTGAACAGGTCAAACACCAGGGGACTGGGCATAAGTAGGCAGGTATAACAGGAGGTCCCGACTGTGAAATACCTAAATATAGTTCCAAAACTTGAACTGTGGCAGTGAATATGTCTTTTCTGTCATCTGTAGCTGTTCATGTACTTAGCACTCCAACAGTTTGCTATTCCTCAGGATTTGGCTCTAAGTAGTTTTTGTTCAAATAGGAATTGCACGATATTTTCTTTCTCAATATGCCGCTTTTCTTTCCTCATAGGTGGTATAAGCCCTTGGGATCTTTTGATCTGCTTATCTTCCAGAAAAAATGATGGTACTGGCTGCATTCAAATAGAGGACTTGCCTCGTCTAAAGTTATTCCAGAAGGTACGAGATTATTGTGTTAGCCTTTGTGGGAATGAGAGGACAGGGTTAGTCCAAATTTTCAGCCCTCACTCTTAAAAAGAAAAGTATCTAATGCTTATTTTATACTGGAGTAGCATGGTTTAACAGCAATAAAAAAGTTTTTTCAAGTTTCCTATTTACTGAGAGATACTTGTCAGATATTTGTTCTTTATATCACACCCGGTGATCAAAAGCAATTTCTCATTGGGACTTAGTATGTTATTTTGGCTGTGAGTATTTCAGTGTAAATACTGAAAATCGTTACAACTCAGTGTCAGTTTTTCCTTTTCTCTTCTTTAGCTTGAAGTTTGGCATTCTTGGCCACCCTCAACCAGCATGTCAGGCAGCAAAAGCGTCTACAGAAGTCAAGGGAAATTTAAGCAATTTATCCCATTGGAAAAGAGAATTTAGAAATTGGGAGAAACAACTAGCAAATGCATGCAATATTTCAGAATAATAACATAGGCAGAAGATAAAGCTGGACTAATTTAGGCTTCACATCTTATATCACCATTGAGTTTCATCTAGTGTAATTGCTCCTCTGTAAACATAATTTAGGCACCTCTCCAAACAGTGACAGCACTCCTACAATTGATAATGTGTGGACCAGTGTCCTCCTGCTGGGCCTTCACAGGAGTTCCTTGCTCTGGCACTGCAGTCTGCTTACTCATAGTCCAAAGCATCAGTGATGCCAATATTTCTTGGTTTTTTCAGGACTGCTTTCTTTTTTTGTTGGTGTTTTTTTTTGTTTGTTTGTTTGTTTGTTTTTTTACTTGAGCATGTTGTGGGCACAGTCTAGGTTACTTAGATATGCAGGTGTCTAAATAAGCACCTGACCTGTTGGTAAAAATATGGAAGTGACTTAAACAGAGGTCTTCATTTGAAAAAATGTGACCAAACTATGGATACAGTTTGGTTTGTTTTTCAAGCAAAATCGCACAGGTAATAATGGGAAGACTCAAAAGTATAGACTCCGACTTCAGGAACTGGGAGAAAGAGAGCTGCTTTCAGAAGGTATTTAGTTCAGGTATGAAGTTCATGAGGATATAAAAAACCACTGCATGTCCACAGAGGTCAGAGCTAGGAGCACATACACTGGGGTTCCCTGGGACAGGATGCCTTGTCTAAGTCTATCCAAAGTGAAATTTTTATAGCAGTTCCACTTTGCTAGAAATATACATGCTTTGGATTCAGGACTTGGATCATAAAACACCCCAGCCTTCTGCAAACTGCTTTTTGCACATTCTACCCGTATTATCATATCTGAGCCTCTAATACTGTGCAATATAATAATCCTTACAGCACTCTGCAATGTCCAGAAGTTTCACACATGAATAATTGAGACGCAAGGTGATCAAAGGAATTGTTCAAGTTCTCTCAGGAAGTCTGCAGCACAGCGGGGTCTTAAACCAGATGGCCCATATCTCCGGATAACTTTAAATATTGGACTAACATTACTCGCTGCTGGCATGTCCATACCATGGTGCAACACAGTTTGTTGTTGCAGAGCCTGGATGTGGTTTAGCTACGTTAGCTTACCACTGTTCCCAAGCACAGGAATTCAAGAGGCGTAGGCTATTTCCATCCAGGGAGAGACAGTGATTGATAACTGCCATAGAACAGAGAAACTGCAGAAACTGAAAAGGAGGCAGGGAAGGGGTGAAAACACAGCAGCCAGGAGGAGCGCCATAAGTCTAAAATTTTGTTTTGTGATGGCCACGGAGGAAGAGCCCACACCTTAACTTCATTATCCCACATTGCAGGGATGGCAAAGTTGTAATTCCCTTTTTACACTGACAGAAGTTTTGCACATGAGGTGCTTCTGATAAATTTAAATACAAACCCATTGAAGGCTCCAGGAAAAAGAGCATTTTTCTGAAAGAAATCATTAAAGCTTCTCTTTTTATGTACAGGTAAACCTACTTCCAGAAATCCAGCATTTCCTTTGCAGAAAAGAGGGATTATGCCAGATAACAAAAGCCTTTTCAGGTAACCTAATGTCTTCAAATCTGAATATGTGATGATGGTCTTTTAATAGTTGTCACAGGAAGACTCTGAAATGAGACTGTCAGGCTTACAATTCCTTTTTATTTTTAGTCACGAATGTATAGGAGATAAAAAATGAAACAATAATGATAATCCATTTCAGACACCGCTTAAATACAGATTACAGTTATGCAGTATCTTTTCAGGTAAAGGTATTGCATTGTTTAGTTATTGCATACTGCAGAAATGATTTGGCTATAAGTGTCTTATTTTTGGACTGTTTTGTGCTAATATAGTGTATTGGTGTTTATACTTCAAAGCCCTGGGTTCGGTGTAACATGTTTGTTCAGCTTTACAAAAATGTTGTGGCATGGAGAAGGAGTAGGAGTCAGAGTTTGGTTCCTATCCAGACATAGTTTACTGATAAAAAGCCTTTGTGTATTAAGATCATCAACCAGAAAAGTTTAAAGGTTATGGGCGAGTTGCCAGAGAATTCTAATTTACTATGAGTGAAATTCAGCTTTGAATAGAAACTGGAAAAAAACTGTCGTGCACTGTATTAGGTCTATTTAAACTACAGAAGGACACATTATGATCTCAGTTACACCTCTAAATATCCAGCCTCAATGCTATTTTGGATTTATGATCTGTCTTCACTACATAAACTTTACTTATAAGAAATTTTGTCGTTTTTTTTTTTGGTTGGTAATCCAGTAATAACGAAGCTCACATTTATTCCATTAGTATTTAGCCTTATTTGCAGACAAATATACAAGATTGATCAGTCTGATTTCCTTTTCTCTTTTCTTTTCCCTCTCTTTTCTCCTTTTATATATATGCTACATTTAGCACATAAGGAAAGGATTCATTACATCTCATGTAACCATTTAGAACTTAGATATCTTCTGCAGCAGTCCTCCTCTTAAGTCGGAGGAGAGAGAAGGGCACCTACAAACACTACTTCATTTTATCCTAAACTATGTGTTTACAATAGGTGTGTTGAATTACCCTCTGCAGGTACTTACTACGCAATTACCTCTCACCACTGACTGTAAATGGAGCTTAGACAAGTAGCTTAGATTAAACAACTGACATTAGATGCTTGTCTAAAGTTGAGGTTAGGTGGTTCCTAACTGAAGCATACTGTATTTTCCCTTTAAATTTTTGTACTGTTTCATTTAAAGATTAATCAATATTTAATGTGAAGTGTTTCCTTTAAAGAACTGTATGTTGAGGGTCAGTTTAAATTGGACATTTCCATTTTCCTGGTGCAATATCTTGTCAAAAGTGATCATAAGGAACATGTGGTATAATGAACATCTATCCAGGTCTCATGAGAGCCCTTTATCATGAAATCATATTACACTAGCTAAGTGATATATTCTGTTTTGGCTGATTTTTAAGTGTGGCTTCAGTGATACCTAGTGCTTTGCTTCCTATGCACTGGAAAGTGAATTAGAAAGTATTCTGATATAGTGGGATGGGGAGGAGAATCAGAAAAAGGGTAAAACCCATGGGTTGAGGAAAGAACAGTTTAATAATTGAAATAAAGTGAAATAGAATAATAGTAATGAAAAGCGAGATAACAAAGAGAAATAAAACCCCAGACAGACAAGCGATGCACACTACAACTGCTCACCACCCGCTGACGGATGCCCAGCCCATCCCCGAGCAGCGATCGGCCCCTCCCAGCCAACTCCCCCAGTTTCTATACTGGTCATGCCGTCCTATGGTATGGAATATCCCTTGGGCTGGTTGGGGTCAGCTGTCCTGGCCGTGCTCCCTCCCAGCTCCTTGTGCCCCTCCTCGCTGGCAGAGAACGAGGAACTGCAAAGTCCTTGACTTGGGGTAAGCACTACTGAGCAACAACTGAACCGTCGGTGTGGCGTCAACATTATTCTCATCCTCAATCCAAAACACAGCACTGTGCCAGCTACTATGAAGAAAATTAATTTTATCCCAGCCAAAACCAGGGCAGCCAGTTTCAGAAAAAAACTGAGCAGATTTCTAAAAATTTAAAGGACTTCAGGAATTGGTATATCCTACTCATGTTGTAACAGACTGCCTTTAAGAAACATTAGTTTACCCTGCTACTTGGAGCAAGGCCAATTGCAGTGGTTTTATTATTTTGCTACCACAAAACCACAAGCACAAGAGGCATTCACCACACACACAGAGCTTTCCCCTTAAAATATGCACATTTTCTCTGCTGTCCATGAACTGTGGTACAAGCCAATTTTTGCATGCGGTCTGTTAAACTGTTCAGTGTTTTCCCCTGTATTGGGTTTGTGTGGCAAGGTTT
>NW_009637454.1:80361-82897 GCF_000690535.1 Cariama cristata | reverse complement strand
CGCGTCGGGGGAGCCCTGAACCCAGCAAGGCACGCCGCCTTGGGCACCGACAGCCGTTCGCTTGCCTTTTCTGAACCGCGTTTAAGCCCTGGAGAAGGCCGTCCTGTTAGCACGGCTGTGTCTCCGAAACGGGCAAAGGGAGTCGGCTGGAAGCGTTGCAGAATCTGCCGCTTGGCCTTTAAACAGGTCATGCTGTTCCCCTCGTTTTGTCTTGTCTTGCTTCAACTGGGGAAACTGCCACGGTAATTTTGCTTCTTGATATACAAGAATATGTTTTTGTACAACCTTCCCACGCTTCGTACAACCCTAAGAGAGGATAATGGAAAGAGGCATTAGGCTTAAGTCCTGTTTGAATGCTGTGACTATGTAGGAAACGTGTTCTCGTTGTCTCCAGAGTCTTTGCCAAGGAACAAGAGAGCCTCCCTTGTCCATCCCTTCCTTTCTCTTTGTTCTCGGCCCCGCGTTAGCTGGCATCGACCAGGGTTGGGCGTTTTTAGCTTGCCAGTGCAGAATGTAGCCTTGGACGGTACCTGTGTGTGTAAACGCTGGCGTGTTGTCTCAGTTGTGTGTTCCAGAGGCGAGAGAAATTTGTTCTTCAAGATGACAAGGAACGGGATGTTTTGGATTCAGCTGGTACTTTTCCTGGCATTTGATCGCTATCATATGTGGGAGTTCCACCTACCCCTGTTTTTAGACATGAATGATTATCAAGGCCATAACATCCTTCCTTTTGAATGGCAGTCCCCCAGAAATAAAAGCAAACGCGGTTCCGGATACTCTGCTGTGTATCTTAGCCTCACGGTGACAAGTCATTATGAAAAGCCAGCCCTTAACAACTGTTCTTGCGTCCTCTTGCTTTAATTTATATCCAAGTGAAAGAGACGGAGATGGAGTTATAAGTATAACTTAACTATTTTAATAAATCTTATACAGTGCATGGTTATATCATTTTATCCTTCGTTCAATTACATTAATGTACAGTACATTATAGCATTATCTGCAGGCAGTACAAATATAACAGATGCACAGCTTAGTCATATGGAAATTTTTAAAAGTGACTTCTGCAATAAGGCCTACTGATATTTTTATTTTACGAAACGCTCCCAGCGTTACAGAACTGTCATGTACGCTTCTATTATAATCCCAAGTAACTGTAATTCTTTGTGATTTGTTTTTCTTTTAACCCAAAGACAAGAATGGTGGTGTGTTTCCTAGCTCACCATTTGTTTTTATTTTCATTTTAGAAATTATTTAGCCTCCCGTGCTTCTAACAGCGATGGTTTGCCAGCGTTCACACCTGCTTCCCATCTCCACCCTAATCCAGAGCCAGGACTTCGCAGGAGGATTGTCCTCTTCGTCCCTGCCTGACAAGGTGAGAGCCCTTTGCAAATTCCAGGTGCTGGGGCAAGCCAGCAGGGTTGTGGCTAAAACCGTGATCCTCCCCTGTAAGTTTCCTGCCTGCACTCTAATTCTGCTGGTGCTAACAAGGTCCTATTTCAAGATTAAGAAAATATATCATCCATTAGAAACATTTTTGGAAGAACAAAGCCAAAATTGAGAGTTGCATCAGTATTCTCCGATTTAGACAGGTGTTCCCCAGCCTTGGCTTTACAGCTTTTTTTCCACTAAATGTGCAAGGACAGACCCAAATTGTGCAAAGACTTAGGCACGTGCTTACTCTTTAAAGGAGGTGGGACTGTTCACAGCCCGTAAAGGAAAGCACAAAAGTCTTTGTGACAGAGTCTGGGCCTGAATTCCCATTCAACCGAAGTTAAAGTGTGTGAATCAGAGAGAAAGACAAAGTCTCCCCGATCTGTGAGCAGTTCCTGTAGATGTGTTTGCTTTACTGCATTCCTATCAAGTTGGTCTGTGAGTAAAATACAGATATAAATACAGCGCGTGCCAAACTTGCTGTGGGCAGGAAATCTACTATATGCTTGCTTGAGCTTTTAAAACTTTGAGTAAATTGTTGATGCATAATCACTTAATTAAGTCTCTAGGCAAAGGGATTTTTTCCTCATCCCTGTTTATAGGTTGTAAGAATGAGGGTGTATTTCACTAGATAGATATATACATATGCACGTAACGTTATTAATAACAGCAGGAAGTGAAGAACAACAGCCTCTACTAAATTAGATTTTTGTGTGTGTGTGGCCATTTATTTTGTATTAGAACAGCCTTTCCGAGTGTCCTTTTGTTTCTTAGGTATTTAGGAAGCATTTCAGATTACTTTTTGCAATGAAAACGTAAAGGTGGGGACAAGTGGCAAGCACTGGGTTGGGAGCAAATGGTAGGGGCTTATCTCCTCCTTGTTTGAGGCCTGGCTTTGGCAATACTGCAGCCTTCCGATACAGCATCGGTGCCAAGGTGAAGGGCTGCACAGCTGCGTAGCCTCTGCGTAAGCAGGGATGACCAGGCTGAACTCACCTATTTGCAGATTCAAATCACTTCGCTTGTCACTTGGATCCTGCGTGTTATTACGCAATGAAAGCCCACTTCCACTGTCCAAAGGCAGCACTAACTGGTACAGGATTTA
>NW_009637454.1:72858-80330 GCF_000690535.1 Cariama cristata | reverse complement strand
ACCAGCCAGTCTTAGGTCGTGGGTGCTGCAATCCGAGCCTTGTCCAACGCAGGGGCATGGGGGGACAGAAGGAGGACAGTGAATTGTCACAGGGCCTTTGCTAGTGGGCTGCAGGGGATATCTGGGGGGAAAAGACTTATTTCCGTGGTCCAGACTCTAAATGTTCAGGCTGGTTTGTTCTGTGCTGTGTGCCGTGCCCTCTCTTCCCGAGCCATGGGGGGGTGGGAGTGGGTACAGCCCTATGAGAAAAGCTCTGCGGGCTCCTTTTTGCTTGAATCCAGCCATTGTCGTACATTCAGACATGTGTGAACTCTGATCTGCTCTGATCGCATGCACATAAAATTTCAGTATAAAATATATAGTTATAAAAAAAAAAATACTTCATGCAATATTAAAACACCTTTCCCAAAGGGACATGGTCTTATTGTCTACCCTCATCAACAGTGTTCAAGAAATTGTCACTTTGATGGCAATTACACCACTAAGTGGAGCACTGCTGTCTCCTGTCTGGACTGGGGGGCATTGCTTTCATTCCCTTTTTCTGCACTACTATGACTAATAGCTGAAATAAAGCAGATAGATTTTAATTAGCAGAATCAATCCTTTCCTGGCGACGCTTCATGATTTCTTGGAGCTCTGACTCGCCTCTGCTTTTCTGGAATGGAAACAAAACAGGACGTTTGAATTTTAACTTTGAGCTGTAGTTAAATTATAGTATTTCATTAGTGCTGTAAGAGTAGAGCTAGTTTCAAAGGGATGAGTGGTACTGGTAAGAAGGTGGATTCATTAGTGAAGACGGGGTGATCTGCCTTACAGATTTGGGGCCTTTTTGCTTAAAAGACTTCTCAGCATTTTTAGCTGTGTTTTTTGGTTGTGATGGTGGTTTTTTTTAAATTGTATTTCTTAAAATGTCTGTTTAATGGGATATCTGACACTGCTGGTACAGGCACCCATTCAGGCAGGAATTGTCCAGAAAGCTACTTACCTCCAGTTGGTTTTTCTCCACTGTAATTTTACTGTATACTCTGTTTCCCTCATCACCACACACTTTCTTCAGCTCCTCTCTGTTGAGGGAGAAGAGCTGAGCTCCAGTGAGGATGCCAAGGTGTTCCACTGTCCTGGGAAAACACAAAGCGAGGAGACGATAAATTGCTCTCCGTGTGGCCTCTTGCCAAAGGTGAGGAGCAGGAGATAAAAGGGCTCAGAGCAGCTGAGGTGCAGCCCCTGCGCCAGGACCACATCCCCCGCGAGGCCCTGGGGCTGTGCCAGGGTGGCAGCTGTTGGGTGCCCCAAGCTCTTGGCAGGGATGACAGCAAGCCATGAGGAGCGGGTGAAGCCGGCGTCACCCTGGCATCTGCTGTGTACTCGGCCCCATGGGTGTTGCAGCGATTTCACTCCAGTTGCATCGCATTTGAGGAGCAATCCTGGAGCTCCTCTTAGCTCAGTGTGCAGAGTGTGAGTCGTAACTCGTAACCTTTGACCACGTGCGGCTTTTTGGTCCTTCCCTGGTGGCTGGCAAGATTTGCTAGTCCTGGCGGAGGGCCTGGCTCTTCCTCAGAGATAATTTAGGACAGCTTCTCCAGAGACTGGTAGTCATCTGGAATTTGCATTTCAGGCCATGGGTTTAGTTCGTTAATTAGTCATTTTTCTCTAAGTTCAGCACTCTGAACTGGCTAACTGGGGCCGGACAAGCACCGCTTATAGGACATTGCGCAGCGTTTGGCTGCGAGTTGTGTGAATAAGCAAGGCCATTCCTTTATTTGCAGCTACTCGTTACGTCTTTTGCTGCACTGTAAGACAAGGTTTATTTGCTAGTGTATAAGAAAGAAAGGGGGTAAGTTTGGGCTCTGAATGTACTGGTTATATAGCCTGGATTTAATATGATTGAAACTAATTTGCAACACAGGCTCTGTAAATAAATACAAGTGATGTGTAATCCCGTTGAAATGTTGCAAGCCGCCTCCCCCACTCCATTTTAAGCGGAGGACCAGTATTTCGTACGGTAGTAAAGCCGATCTTACTCTTTGCTGAATGATTTTGCCTCCAGCCAAGCTTTGACTTCTTCAGTGCTGGATTCGAAGGTGAGAGGCACAAAAACTTGCTGAGGTTTTTCCACTTTGAAATTCCTGTGGGGAGGCTGAATTTTATTGTTTGTGATCTTCTTCAGCAATTCATCATTCAGCTCATCCATTTGATGAATAAGTTCTGGGGAAACAAGGCACAAGGTAGAGAATAAGGAATGAAATCAAGTCTTCAGGCACAGATCTTATTAAAATAATGTGTTTGCAGGGAAATTGTAAGGAAGATCAGAATGTGGCTCAGCATTTTTAAGTCTGTAAATACACCAAAGGAAAGTGCTTACTTTTGTATTTTAGTTCTAAAGAACAAGCTGAAGTGCTTTGTTAGAGCAATAGGTTGAGCAACAACATTCTGACCTTCAAACTTCCATCAGGAACAAATGTGTGAAGGGAGATGGCCGTGGTTTTGGAGGCTGGCAGACTGCTGGAGCAGACTGTGGGAATCTCCCCTGTCCTCCCAAGCCAATACTCTCAACTTCCTTCAGCTTTTGAAACCTCGCTTTCTCTTTGGGAAGAAACCTTGGATTTCTGCAGTTCTTCTCCAGAATGATGGAGTTGGAGGAATCACAAAATAACAGCCGAATGCTCATTGTCCGCACAGCGATCACTCTGGAGCAGACTGTGGGAATCTCCCCTGTCCTCCCAAGCCAATACTCTCAACTTCCTTCAGCTTTTGAAACCTCGCTTTCTCTTTGGGAAGAAACCTTGGATTTCTGCAGTTCTTCTCCAGAATGATGGAGTTGGAGGAATCACAACAGCCGAATGCTCATTGTCCGCACGGCGATCACTGAATCTGAAAAGCTGCTTAAGCATTTCTTGCAGCGTGAGCGTCCCCCAGGACGAGGGCACTGTTTGGGACAGGCACTGCACGTCTGAGATTTTGGCCTCATTGCTTCAGCAACCTCCATTAGGATAATTGGAGAGTCTTGGAACAACTGCTGCTGTTCCTGGGAGAAATGAAATCTCTGGTTCTGATCTTGACCAGCATTGATACCGCTGTATGATTGCTAGAGGAAAGTGTATTCTCTGTCATGGTCTCTGAGCTGTCTCATTTAACAAGCACATACTCCCCAGTCCACGTTTAACTGGGTAGAGATTGGTCTGGTGTGGAAGAGGAGAGCTCACATCTGCAGAGGCATTTGCTTTTAACCAACAGGAATTAGGCTACCAATCAATCTGCCTAGAAAATTCTTGGTCAAAAGCACTCATTGCAGGAAAAGGGTGTCATATTTGGGAAAATAATATAAAAATAAAACATACTGATAAGAACACATTCATTTTGTGTGGCAGGTGTCTGAGGCAGGTGCTGGTAAGAATCTATATTTTCGCCTATTTTATATACAAATTTATATTGGGACTGATCTTGTTTCTCCTGTTGCTAACCTATCCTGTTCATCACACCTCATTCAAAGGACATAAACCCGTGCAACATCGACTAGCAGAAGTTTGCTCAAGGGTGTAAAACCTGATCTGGCAGTGTCTTTGTTCCCACCGGTGCTGTCAAGTGGTGACAAAGGGACAAGGCCCCTTTTCCCTGATGTCTGGTTTTTGCTTTAGAGTGTCATCTTCCTGTTTTTGAGTGAGTTGGTTCCCTTTGGGCTATTGAAATAAGGAAATTGCCCTGCAAGCTTAGCAGCATGGAAGGGGAAAAAACCCAGACGACGTGAGACAGCCGAGGTCAGGGAGGCCTGACTATCTGCTTCTGAGAATGAGGTTCCCATTTTTCTGTGCCCATGTTGCCATTAATTTTCTTCCTATTGCCCCTTCGCTGTCGCCTGATGTGGAAGGCCAGTTCTGTGAGTACCTACAATTAGAGTCTTGTTTTGGGGCTGTAGCCCTGCTCCCTCTACTCTTCAGTCCTCTCTGCTACTTCTAATAAGTAATTTGCTGATCCACATCCCCAGAGCTCCAGCTTTTGCTGTGCCCCTAAACAGAAGTGGCCGGAAGCATGAACTGGGAGTGAGCACCACTCGTAAAACTCCAGTGACACATCATCTAGTATCACTTTTTCCAGGAAACTCATGATGACTGTGGAGTATAACTGTCTTATTAATAGACACGTCTGTGATGCTCATATCCCATTGTCCCAAAAAGGCCCCTGCTTCCAGGAGTTCATGGTAGCTGAACAGGGGATGAACCCTGGTTGTGGTCTTGGGGAGAGAGCTATGCGGGGTGGGATGAGGGGGTGAGGTTGTAGTTCATGGGACAACAAGGTGAGCAGGGCTCCTGGTCTTTCTCATGCTCTGTGCCCCCACAGAGCGTGCACAGGGTGAGGGAGTGATGTGAGTCTCCTGTTTGACAGGTCTGCTGGCTGGGATTTCTCTGAAACCAGTTGAAGGAACCGGCCAGGCGGGCACTGGTGTGTGGCAGGAGGTGAGAGCAAAGGAAGCGAGAGAAAGGGATCGACCTGAACGTGTGGTTGCTTAGACACACTTAGACCTTTTGGTGGGGAAAGGGTCCAGTTCAAGAGAGAGAAGGAACTACTGGAGAGAATCCAGCGGAGGGCAACAAAGATGATGAGGGGACGGGAGCATCTCCCTGATGAGGAAGGGCTGAGGGCACTGGGTCTGTCCAGCCTGGAGAAGAGCAGACTGAGAGGGGATCTCACCAATGCTTATAAATACCTTAAGGGTGGGTGTCAAGAGGAGGGGGCCAGACTCTTTTCAGTGGTGCCCAGCGACAGGTTAAGGGGTAACGAGCACAGACTGAACCTCAGGCAGTTCCACCTGAACACGGGGAAGAACTTCTGTACTTTGGGGGTGGCAGAGCCCTGGCACAGGCTGCCCAGAGAGGCTGTGGAGTCTCCTTCTCTGGAGATGTTCAAAACCCACCCGGATGCGGTCCTGTGCAGCTGCTGTGGGGGACCCTGCTTTGGCAGGGGGTTGGACTGGGTGATCTCCAGAGGGCCCTGCCAACCCCCACCAGTCTGGGATTCTGTGAAACTCTCCTTGGGAGGAGGAGGACGGAGTCAAGCTGGAAGGAGGCTTAAGGGGATCAGCTTTTTGCTCTGCTTGTCCCAGGCTACCTGAGAGCCCGTGATGTGAGTCAGCGAGCTCCTCAGGGCTGCTCTGTTGGCTCTTGTACTACCTGCAATCTGCTCCAAAAGCACTGCTGGTCTATTGCGTATCAGTAAAAGGTGCAGTCGCTGCTTGCGCAAAGCCTTATGAGAGGGAACACGCTGGGAAAGGTCTGGTTATGTGCACACAGCAACCAAAAATAGTGGACAGACCATTAAGGTAAAAGTAAAGAAAGAAATAAAACTGCCAGGACAGACAGTGAGCAAAGGCATGCGCTCACAGAAAAGTTTCAGTTAAGTCCCGAAATGCAAAGCCATGGTGCTGAACTCTCTGGCTGCCTGAGGCTGCTGTGCGTGGTGTAAACCGTGCCGGGACGCCGGGAGCGCAGTGCGGGACACGTACGTTCTTTGGCGTCCTGGGGAGAGTTGCGCGATAGCATTTCACTTCCCCATTTATCCCCAGCGTAGCTGGCAGGTAGCTTGTGAGTTGGGCTGGATGGTCCGTATCCCCTGGGGCTCAGGTCTCCTTTGTACCTCTGGTTAGACTACGTGATAAAAAATGAGAAAAAAAAGAAGTGTAAGAATTTTTTTGCCATTTTTCATTTTCTTAAACTTTTTGCTTCCCACTCATGATAGCAAATTGAGGGACAAATTGCCATGTTCTGCCTGGGCTGATCTGGGACCGCTCAGCTGAGGCTCATGAGACCTCAGGTGGAGCTGCATGGAAGAAGTTAATTTCTGGGGCCTGTGGGAATGAACAGAACCCAAACCAAAGGCTGAAGACTGTGTGAAGGCATTCACACCCCTGGAAAAGGTCACACGCGTCACACAGAGAGCCGTGGTGTTTTATGTGTAATTACTACTGCTGTGGCTGATTGCTGTCACGTGCGGGACTCGGCCCTTTAGCCTTTTGCTGTGCAGAAATGACCACTCATAGGGCTTCCTTGGAGATGGAGAGCAGGGGAAGCAAAAGGATTTTTATAGGAAGAGAAAACAAACAGAAATCCCATCTGAAGCTAAAGCATCACTGCTCTAGTAACTGGATGTGAAGTGGGAGCACTGCCGAGTGCCTGGGGCAGGCTGGAAAGAGTTTTTTGACGTTTTGATTAAACTAGCAGGGCTTTTATCCAGAGGCCTGCTGGGGCACCTTACGCTTCACCCAAGCTGTGACATACTAAAGTAAGGAAGCGATTCCACGCTTCCTTAGAGCACTCAGAGCTCTCCAGCTCCACATTTTTGCAATGTGAAGTGCTTGAGAGGAATATTCACTTAATACTCACTTAGGAGGTATTTCCATCTGCCTCCGCTCCAGTAACTTGTTCCTGCCGCTTAACTGAACTGGATGAGGGGACTGTCTGTCTTTAACCCCCAACAAAAATCTCAGCACTTTTGTGGCAAAATTTACTTTTATGGCTGCATTAGCTTTTCCATCCTGTTCCCAGCACAGCCCTGAGAGCAGCAGGCTTTCACAGCAGAGGAGGTGGTAAACCTCAGGCTGAGAAGTAGGTGGGGTTGGGGGGGAAGGCACTGGCAAAAGGTGGAACTCTTTCGAGCCGCTGTAGCCAGCAGCTGTTGGGTGACACCTCAACGCGAGACCTTTTCTGTTGGGATGACAAGTCATGGTGCGGGGCTCGGGGTGGGCGTCCCTTCGAGCCAGGGTCTCACTTCGTAGCAGGCTTCTGCCTACAGCACAGGGCTCAGCCTTCGCCTCCCCCGTAAGTTGCAGCGAGGTGGGGGTCGGTCTCTTCTCCCAAGTAACAAGCAATAGGACAAGAAGAAATGGCCTCCAGTTGCACCAGGGGAGGTTTAGGTTGGATATTAGGAAAAATTTCTTCACCAGAAGGACTGTCAAGCACTGGCACAGGCTGCCCAGGGAAGCGGTGGAGTCTCCATCCCTGGAGGCATTTAAAAGATGTGTAGATGTGGTGCTGAGGGACATGGTTTAGTGGTGGGCTTGGCTGTCCTAGGTTTATGGTTGGACTCAATGGTCTTAAAGGTCCTTTCCAATCTAAACGATTCTGTGATTCTATAACTCTGCCTGCCAGGCAATGTGCTTGGCATCTCGGCGCGGGAGGAAGGCGTGAAGCTGCTGCACGGAGGGGAAGGATAGGCCTTGTTTGGGAGGAGGAAGGTAACAGTGGCAAAATGTGAGAGTTTTATCATAAGAGATTCAGGAATCTCCAGGATCTGGATTCATCCTGACTTGTGCACAGCACCCTGAGAAATCCAGGGAGGTCTAATTACAAGATTATTCTCAGAGGCTGATTATGACCTGCAGCTGGCTACTAGTTAAATATCACCTGGCTACAGACCTGTTCGAGCTCTTCCAGTTTCACCACATCCAGGATATTATAAGGAACGTAACCAGCCTGCCCGCT
>NW_009637454.1:71476-72827 GCF_000690535.1 Cariama cristata | reverse complement strand
GCAGCTTCCACCACTGCTTATTATCTTCCAACACCTGAGAGAGGGAGGAAAAAATAATTTGCTAGTGAGAATATCAGATTTCTGGCATACATAAACAGCACACAGTGGAAATAACCGAAACAGTAATATGGAGTTGTCAGAATAACATCACTGAGGCCAGGAGCTGGCAAGTGGGTCTGTTGCACTCATTTGCAATTCAGGACTGAAGCCTTTCCTGAAAAGCATCAGGACTTATCCTAATGGTGAACAGGAGAGCATCTCTGGGGGACGACAGATCTGGGATGCTGAAGAACTCACGGTTCCTACTTAATTTGCCTGTTTCTCTGTCCCCTTTTTTTTTTTTAGTGACTGATCTCTTTTTGCATTAAAAAAAAATAAATCAAGAGTGACTCCTGCCAAAGATGCCGGAGTGTTAGCATACAACTCAATCACATGTCACGTCATAACACATAACATAATCACATCATAACCATGATGTGCCAAGGAGATTGCCCGTTCCTATTGCTCTTGCCCCCTGCTCTTTTCTGCAGGCTTGTTTTTACCCAGAACTGTGACTTTTTAAATTTTTGGTTTTTTTTTTAAGTAATCTCCCCAGAATGGATGAACTTTGCTGGCAAGACCCACACACATTTCTCATTCTAGCTACATTTTGAACAGAGCATTGAGTTTTGAAGAGAAGTCTTTTTCTCAAGTCATAGATCTGTTACAGTTAGTGTATAGACCAAGTCACGTCCTACATTCTCCAGCTGCCAGCAGTGTTGTGGTAAGAGAAAGGCTACGAAAAAGGATGTTTTCATAGAAAATAATTCCTTGCGGGGGGAGGAGTGGTAATAATGAACACAGGCCCAGCACGTGGGTGAGCACTGTACTACAGCCACTTGTTCTCCTTCTTCCTCGTTGCTAACCAAGATGGGACTGCTGTGTTTCAGCTGAGCAAGTGACCCAGTGTGTACAAGTCGTCCTGCTCCGGCTCAGAGGTAAAGCTTTACATTTGAGCAAAGCTACGTGTCACTGCTCAGAAAACACACAGTTGGCACTTGCCAGTATCTCAAGGCCTCTCCCCTGTCCCTGGAGAGGGGAGGAGGGCACACCTTCTTCCCTGACCACGCTGACGTACCTCCAGGATTTCATCCTTAAGTACTGAGAGTTCGTTGGCATTTCGCGCGGTGAAATCGTAGCGGATTTTGGCATATCTCTTCGGCAGAGCCATTCCCTGTGCCTCGAAATTCCTGCAGGAGAAAAGAAATTTGGAGTTTTAATGGAGGCCCATCTAATAACCAGGGCAATATAGGTTGGCTGGCAAACGAGGAGTGTTGATGACTGGGTACCAGTGCTGGCAGAGCCAGCTGTG
>NW_009637454.1:71116-71445 GCF_000690535.1 Cariama cristata | reverse complement strand
TTGGGGGGGGGGGGGCAGCGCCTCTTTGCTCCTTATTTTGATGAAGATTTACACCCCTTATTTTAGTGAAACATCCTGTCTTTGGAAACAAACAAAGGAATGACAAGCTGCAGGGCTGTTCGGTTGGTGGCCTTACTGGGGGACTGTGAGGTTGCTGCTTTCCAGGTGGAAGAAAAGGCTCCTTCCCTGCCAGGTGCTGGGGAGCCTGGCAAAGCACAGCCCGGTGCTCTGATTGCACCGCCTGTGAAAAATCAGAGTGAAACCCTCACGTCCTGGTAAGTGGAAACAACTGCCCCAGATGCCAGAGCTGGGGGGAAGCAGGCACCAGT
>NW_009637454.1:51101-71086 GCF_000690535.1 Cariama cristata | reverse complement strand
AGCTGGCTGGAAATCTGGGGGTCTGTACATCAGGCGATGCTGCGCTACTGAAACACAGTTCTGCGGGTTCCCAGGAAAAGTGAGTTTGAATGTTTCTGTTCTAAGATGCGTTGGGGAGCGGGGAGAGGAATGTCTTTAAGTATTTTGCTTGGGAATTTCTGCCACAAGAGTATAGGACTCTCAGTGTTGAACTGGCTTTTTGTTTGGAGAGAGACAAAATCAATATGGTAGATTGTCAAAAATGGAAAATGGGGAAAAAGTGGAATGAAAGATTCCCTTTGACCCAAACTGAAATGGTTTATTTTTTCATAGTTTTTTTGCTTGGCTTAGGAAAATCTTGCACATCTTGTCTTTTTCTTCTCCAGTTAAGATGGGTGTAGTGTTAACTTTTTAATTCCAAAAATGTTTGCAGTATGGAAAAACTCTCTTGCCTTGTTGTCTAACTATTTTAATGCACCTTCTATGGATCTTTCCGCTTATGACTTGCTGCCTGATGCAGAAGGCTCCCGGGTGCCGTACCCACAGTGGGCACGCCAGCGGCGGGTCGGGTTCTCCTCCAGTTTACGTCCAGTTCTGTGTCACTCAGTGAAGCCAGTGCCTCCAGCACTGCTAGCAACTATAGGGTTTAGCCTGATTTTTTTTTTTTTTTCCATTGCTGAGTGCTTGGGTTTGATCAGTGATTTTACATCTATGATCTGTGGAAACTTGGCTCTTTGTGGACTGTTTCTGAGGCATCTGTAAAACCTGACTTTGAAAGGAAGCCTGTTACGCTTAGTTTCTGTTCTTCAGAACTGTTGTTCTTTACTGTCTTCATTAGACAGATTTTGGTGGTCTGAAAAAGGTTGAAAGCCCTGGTTCAGTGGCTCGTTAACATGCCTATGGCTGTAGTGTTGTCTTTAGTTCGCATGATTTGGGACAACTCTTGGTCTAGTTCCAGTAAGTCTGCGGTGAGGGGAGGCTTAGAGCAGACTTCCAGAGGGATTGAAGCCACCAGTGGAGAAAGGGAGGGGTGGCCTTACCCAGCAGTGCCCTGAAGGCAGGCACGGGGAGGAAAGCCCAAGTTAGGTAGAAATTACTTCTTTCGTGGCATTCCAGAAGGTAAATGAATCACGAGGAAAGAGGCGACGGCTGGAGGAGTTTGAGGCTAATGTGTACTTTGCACGCACCTAGATTTCATGCAAGCGACCTTTGATTATTGTAATATTGCTTGGGGCTTTCATGACATTTCCCTGGAGCCAAAAGCCCTGATGTAAGTAACAATACTGATGCATGGGTATTTTTGCTAATAGAGGGTCTCTTGGTTAAAAAACTAGTTCACACTATGAAAAAAGCATGAGTATAGCAGGAAATATGTCTGTCCCAGGACTGTGATCTTGGCAAACATCGGGGAAGACTTGGCTGAGGTCTGCTCTGGACTGAATGAAGCACATTCTCAATTTTAGCATCTGCTTCAGTGCCGTGAACTTTGATAGTGTTTTTTCTTAAATGTTATCCATAAGGAAAACTTGCTGTGGACAGTCTGAGAGGTAGGTAAAAAGGTACAACATCTATCCCAGGAGAAAGGAGATCCTCATCTACTCTTCCGTGAGCCCACACGGTAGTTAGACTGGGTGATGTCTCAGGGAAATGGTCATCTTGGTAAAAAGGCACGCTGTTAATTTGTGTTCCAGGACTTGATACTACTACTTATAGTTTACCTGTGCTGAGACGAACAGGTGAAAATGTTTCTTTACGTGCGTTGTCTACCAGTCATTAAAGACAGACTTAAATGTTCTCATGTAAACAAAATTCTTCTTATTTTTCACAACCTCACTGAGAAAAATGGAATTGGAGAAGAGAATTTGTTATCGTAATACTTCCCCTACTCAACACTGCGTCTGTACCGTTTTATTGTCCCACCAGGACCTTTGATGGGTGAATGAGAAGAGTAAGTTATTTTGCTGTTATAATTGGATTTAAGGTATTTTGCTGTGAATTTGAACTTTGTAGTAGTAAATCTTTTAAATCTTTTAGATTAGAACATAAACCCAGTAAATAAACAGTCTGGCTTGAAGGTTTTTCCCGAGTCTAGAGCTGGGTACAGAAAAGTACGTGGTTAAGTGCTTTGCTGCATCTGCATTTCCAGTCTTTAAAGATTTGAAGCTGGTAACTTCACGTCAAATCGCTACAAAGGAGAGCACAGCAGAGAATTAATTTGCAATTTGGGAAGAGTTTGCTGAAACTTGGAGATCTTGTGAAAATTTCAAAGGCGTAAGCTCGTGTAAACAAGCAAGCAGATGAAAAGCCTCTAAACTTTGGACCAAAAGTACTTCCATAAAGACTTTATACCACTGAGTAATGGGTGATAGAAAACCAGCAGTGGGGCAGAGCGTTTGGTTAAATTGTGAGAGAGCCATGTTTTCCTTGGAAAAAAGCCTGAGGAAAAGGGGTGGCCTGGTCAGTTCTGGGTTGGGAACTGAACTTTCCAAGACTTCTGAAGAAAGAGGAGGTGTTTTCCCCATTTTCTGGGTTTATCTCATTATGAAGAGTTGTCTGAAATCAATGCCCTGTTGGTTTCACGATGGAGAGATGGGCAAGACCAGAAACGTTCTTCTTTTATTCAGCCTCTAATAAATGTTTTTCCCTTTGGTTGTGTCTGAAAGCAAAAGGAGGAGCTGCTGTCTCTCTGAAACAAGATGGTCCTTCCTCAGTTAAAATGTTTTCCGTGCAGTGCTGCTGAGGTCAGGCTGCTCCTTCCCAGCACTACGCCTTTCAACAGCGCACGTTGCCTTGGCACACATTCCTCCTATAAGCAGGTTCTTTTGATCCAAGCTGTTGTGGCTTTAGGATGAACGGAGAGATACTAACTTCTCCAAACGCGTGCAGAACAAAAGTGCAGTGCGGTATCTTTGGCACGTGATCCTTAATATCCCTTCGGTGGGCTGACGTTATGAAACAAGACCTGCTGACTGACTCATGAAGTCAGTATTTTTGCCTCTTGTGGTGGAAAACACACGTAACCCATTTCCTTGTAGACCTGCTGGTGATTAAAAAGCAGTCGGTGTTTACATGAATAATCCCTCGTCTGATCTTTGCGTTCTCTTGATCTTGTCAACAAGTCTGAATTAATGGCAGAGCGATATCTCCCAGGATGCCAAAACATCCGGGTGTCGTGCTCTGCTGCGGGGTGTGTTTATGAGGTCGAGGTGTGTTTATGAGGTTACGAGGTGGGAGCCGGGGTGGTGCTGGTCACGTTACCTATTTACATGCTGAGTGACGTTCTGTTTGAAGGCATCCACAGCTTGGGTCTGATCAGCGGTCTGGCTGCGCTTCAGTGAGGAGTTACGGTAAGGATATCCATTGGCTGATGATAGCTGGAAAGGCAAAAATGGAGTCGGTGTTACCGGGAAAGGGGAAAGCTGTATCGGAAAAAAGGAGAGTGATAGTGGTAGATGAATCATGGCCTGGAAGCTTTTGGTCATGACGAAGTGCATGCCAAAGAAATGTTCGTCAGGCAAACCTGTGCCCATGGGGCTCAGTTACCGTATCGTATCCCCTTTCCTGTTAATCAGGAGGTGAGGCTGATTATTGCTGCCCTTTTCTGGCCTTATTTTCTTTCCATATTTAATGGGAGTGACCAGATCCAACTGAGTTTTGAGCCAACTACTTGTTACACGCCACCTCAAACTCCACAGATCCACCTCTCTGAAAAAGCAGGAGGGAGAGGGAAAAGAAGAGAGGATGATGGGGGGCACAAGACTAACCTCTTCTTGCAAGTGTCCGATGTCTATTTCCCAGGGAGCTCCGCGGAAGATTTCCATGGGTGGTTCCCAGCCATTGCGGAATTTGGGGATGTAGGTGGGGATGTTTGCTTCTCGGGGCCATTCAGCTCTAGGACATGAAGCGGGGAATGTGCGGTGAGATTCACAAGGAACGTGTCTCTGAAAGCATGTCGGGGAGAAGCAGGCACATCAGGGCATCCTCGACCCTCTGACACAGCTACAAAATCGAGCATCCCCTCTGCCTTTCTCAAGAGCTTGGGGAACCTGGTGAGATGGCAGCTCTGTCCTCACCTGGATCTGGTCCATGTCTCTCCCAGGGAGTCCCAGAGGTTTATCTCTTTGGGTGTCAGGTGTCCTCGGAGGAAATCTGTGGCGTCTTTAGAAAGAAGCGGGCTGACGACAGACCTGGCAAGCTCAGGGCCACCACAGCTATTGATGATCTGGATTACACACAAACACGCATAAATACGAGAGATTTTGCAGGAAACATTCAAAATACCAAACCAGCACACACACAAAGGAACAGAAGTCAAAGACGGGGCTCTGATCCTTTGAAGCCTCTACGCCTGCCCACTCCAAAGGAAGCCAACGTACCCTCCGTGGTGAGTACCTCTAAAACCAGGCTCATTCGCATTAGACTTACACTTCCGAAGTTCTCCTCAATGCCTTCATGTGTAAGGGTGAGGTTTCACAACTCAGATGAACTAAATGAATGGCTTGCTGCCACCTAAAAGGGATGCAGTATTCCCTCAGCATCCCCTTATTATCCTTGCACTGCACTGATAGTACTTGATCGGCAAATTTTATTAAGAAAGAGCAGATAGACAAATAAGGCAAATAGTTCCTGACTAAGTTCTCCAGGGTATAAAATGAAAGCCAGACGGCAAGCCTTCATGCCAAGGGATGGCCTGACTCCTGTTGGCAGCAGCTAATCGTTAGATCAGCTCAGTTGTCTCAAGAAGCATTGGCCTAAATCGTTGAGGAAGATCGGACAGTTCGGAGGAACACAAGAATTTTTCTACTGGAGTCAAAGCGAGGTCTGATCTAGAAATTAGCCTTTGTTAGAGAGAGGATACATTGTAAGCTGGCACTTTAAAAAAATGGAAAATCACTTGGTATTTCTGTGTCCCTTCTGACTTCTTTTTCAAGTTGGGATTTCTGCTTCCTATTTTCAGTGCAAATATTGAGCCATGTTTGCTTGAAGGTGAGATCAGGTAGATTCCCAATGGGAACCACAGCTTGCTTGCACTTTTGTTCACAGTAAATCTTTATTAATGGGGTGAAAAGATTCATATTTGCTAGGATTTGTGTATTTAACTTCAAGCTGGAAATCAGATCAGAGGCCAGAAGCACTGGTGGTGTTCCTTCTAGACTTTACTGAGAAAGCTTTAGCCAGTTGTGAGCAGTCTTCTCATTCTTCTGCATAATCTAGCTGCCTCTAAGTGCGAAAGCAACATTAGAAGTACCAAGTGAGTTCACAGTGACGGCTGTGAATAAGGTTTACCAGTTCCAGCGGCCCAAACAGAAAATGCACCAACTCTGAAGCGTTGGGGTTCTGGATGTGCTTTCTCAGTTTGGCCTGAAAAGAGAAAGGAAACCCAGTTTAACCCTAACCTGATTTTGCCTTCTCTTCTCTGTCACATGGAAGGATTGTTGCCGACTGGTATTTGCTATAGTTAATAACACTAAAGCCTAAAAAATAAGGAGAATTTCAACAGTGCACCTGAAATCAGGGAAGAAGAGTAAGTGATTGGGGAGTAGGAATTACCCAGTTTTACATCACTTTTATTTTGTGTCCATTTCTAAGGGTGTTGAATTTCAGGAGGGGTGGAGCACCTACTCTGTTAAAATCTGTCCCTTTGAAGCTATTTTGAGCAGAAGCGGAAAGCCTTGGCTTATTTTGAAAGTCTTAGGGAGGAAGGGCCAGGCCTATTGCTTCTGACTCTGGCAAAGTTGAAAATCCCACTAGTTCCCATGAGTGAAAACAACAGAGCAAGTGTTTGGCAAATTACTGACAAGGAAAAATCTCCACCAAGGTTTTGCCTGCAGCACTCGAGCTGCCCTGGCCGCTGAAACGCTCGGTATTTGGAGTAGACTGTGGTGGAACGGAGGAGCCAAGGCTCAGGACAGCGGTGCTGGGGCAGACACGGCAGAGCTCCGGCACCAATTCCCCGTTCTCCCCCTTCCTTGGGAGATCACCTGCTCTTGGTGGGTTTGTGGATGCGATGTGAATTTCCTAGGTGTTAGCTCCTATGCTGCTGACCGGGCAGCAGGAACGGTGCTGAGCTCAGGGGCTGCGTGCCAGGGCATTTGCACAGATCCCCACTTGCGGCTGCGTTGCACGACTGGCCGTGCCCAGGGAAGGACACTACCTCCAGCGCTGACCTGTGCGGTGACGAAGGGATAGCCTGACTCCACTGTATTTCCCTCTGCTGTGTCAGCGGTTGGAAAGGAACGGGATGCAACAGCCCAGCTGGGATTTCTTTACACTTGGAGAACCCTCAGCTGCTTCCTCAGGGAAGCTAACATCTCGCTGTGGACGCGTGGGGTGGCCTTAGCAGGGTGCCCGGTCGGTTTGTGCAAGAGCAGTGAGTGCTGGCCACAGCTGCCGCCCCCAGGACTCAGTTCTGGTCCTGAGCAGGTGAAAATGGTGCCTACTTGCTTCTAAAAGAAAAGGCTGGAGCTTGGCATCCTGCAGTGAGGTTGTTTACAATCTCTGTGGTTTCTTTACTGCTAACTTCTCAGGAAGGATCTTGCCAGGCTGTGTTCGCTGGGCAAGTTTGGTCTGAACTGACAGAATTTCCTTCTGGCTCGTTACCCTCCTGGTCTCGCGTACTTCACTAAGGGGAGCTGGCAGCACTGGGAACATCTTTATGCTCCTGCTTTTCATCCCATCCCTAGCACAGCAGCTCCTCCAGGAGAGAAAGGGTGGAGGAGCCAGGAATCTCAGGGCAATGGGGACATCGGTTCTTGTAAGCAGAGACTTTCCAGCCTACAGCTGCTCTGTACACAGAATCAGACAGATCAATTTAAAATAGATAACACTTCTTTTTTCTTTCTTTCTTTTTTAGTATTTACAGTCCTCTTGTGCTTGTAAGGGTAGCAAGGACTAGAGCTCTCACAAAACTACCCAGATTTTTAAAGGCCACAGGCAGAAGCAGGTATGTGGAGTGGGGATGTCTATAGGGGCCTTTGCACAACCATCACCGAGGTGTGCACGGCAGTTCTTGGCTCGCTGAGCTCAGAGCTTCACAAATGCATTAAGTCAGGACTGTAGCTGAAAGGCACTGCAAGGTCCCTGGCTCCTCAGTCCCGTCCTGGACTTCATGCTTTCAGTTTTGGCTTAACAACTCGGCCCCAGAAACCTGCACAAGCCTGACACCATGTTTGTTCTGGATTCTGAAGAATCTGGAGTTCACACCTTTGTCCCTTGATAGTGTTTTCAGTTCAAATTTCACTTTAAATGCTTATTACTGCAATATATGGGAAAAAGCGCTGTCACTGCACGGGACGAAAATACCTGTGTCTTACCAAGAGGTTAAAAGCCAGTTTGATTTTCTGGAAGCAGTCAATGAACTCGGCCTCGCTTGGGGGTCTTGCTCGAAGAGTCAGCATGCCCTCTTTCATGAGAAGGTGGAGAGAAAGACAGTTTAATTAGAGCATCCCTTTTCAGGAAAGTTTTGTCTTGCTGGCATGCAGACACAGCAGTAATGGGTGCTGACACTAGAACTACTGAAAATCAGGGGTTCAAGAAAAGCCAAAAGTCTGTCTGTGTGTTGGAGGCTTCACTGGGCTCTCTGTGCCCTACAAGAGGTCCCCACGGACCAGCGGCACTCGCCAAGCTGGTGTAACTGCTGCTGGGTCCGTAGCTGTGCTGCTGCATCACTCTGGCCTTGCTAGGATGTGAGCTGAGGTCTCCTCCCGACCTTCACCCGTGCCCCCGTGCTCCCCGTTTGTTCTAGCTGCTGCACTGTACCTGCGGGCCCTTTCTTCTTGTTCTTCTTCCCTTTCTTCCTTTGGTTGAGCTGTCTGAATGCCTCTGCAGCCTTCTGAAGCCTGGCGACAAACACTTCAATGTCATCCAGGGTGCAGTTCAGGATTTGCTGTGAGGACAGAAATGCCACAAACGGAGGTGAAAGAGAGCCCAA
Organism: Cariama cristata; assembly: GCF_000690535.1. Classification (NCBI taxonomy): domain Eukaryota; kingdom Metazoa; phylum Chordata; class Aves; order Cariamiformes; family Cariamidae; genus Cariama; species Cariama cristata. Next base: position 63,177 of record NW_009637454.1, on the reverse strand, counting down.
GCTGCACGCAGCTGGGAAGCCCGAATCCCAGAGCGTGCCACTCTCTGCCGGTTTCATTTCCTGGAAGAATGCACAGGAATGGGGAATCCAGGCATGAAATTAAGCTGAATTCATCACTTTCCAAACACAAAGCTGTGCTGGTTGTGTGCTGTGCTTATCAATGTGACAAGTGACCCCTGCTAAAGGACGTCTGGAGAATAACTCCAAGACCGGTCTGTGGGCTGGGGAGGAGCAGACCTCCTGAAATTGGCAGAGCTCCCTCAGATCTAAGGAGGTTGTAACTGACCCAGCGATGGAGCTTTGCTTTTGTTCACCTTATCTTTATGCGCAGTAAATACCGGTTTAACGACGACTAGATTATGCATAAAACGTCTGCTCATGGAGGAGCCCCTTGCTTCCTCTCTTTTCCCTCTCCTTCTGCCTATTGACTGTGTACTGCTCTTGGTACCAACCGTTTCTTTTTCAATCTTCTGTGCTAAGATGGCTCGGGACTCTTCGTGGTCCTGAGAGCCGGAGCCTCGTCGTTCGTAGTCTGCAAACAAGGGAAGGAGAGAAAAATATATTTACTATCAGAGCTTGAAAATAGGCTCCATTAAATGCAGGGAGCCATGGGATGGTAACTCCTAGCTTGCTTGTTTCTTCTGGGTTATGAGAGCACCTCAGGAGCTCACAAAGAGCAGGAGGTGATCAAAGTTGCCGATTAAATCTTCCATGGTCACGGCACCTGCCCACTGACCTGACGATACCCTGCCTGTTTTCAAACGTAATTCGTGAATGAATCGTGAAGAGCAGCCGGCTGCGAGCAGAGACCCGCGAGCCCCGGTCTCCAGCCGCGGAGCTCCAGCTCCTTTGCCTTTGATGGACCCAAGGTGAGTTACGCCCGCAGAGATGCTGAGGAGCCACCGCACACGCGGCAGAGCACTCCACGAGTACAGAAAGGGCGATTAGAGGAACGGATAACTCTCTCTTCTAACCCCCAGCTCTGCAGCAGCCTTCCTTGTCCCAGAGGCACCAGTTTAACTAAACAGTAGTTGAGAAAGTTGCCTTCACTTCCCAGTCTTACTTCTTCTGTCACTTGCTAGAAAGCAGCATACCAGGAATTCTGCATGACTGGTGTTTGGGCAGGCCCGTGCACAAATCAGCATTTTTTTTTACAAACTTGTGTGCAGTCTCTCAAGTGTTTTTAATGGGGATTAAAATAAATCCCCATTCCTGCAATAAAAACCACAGGCACCTCCCAGCTTCCAGAAGACAGGCACTGAGCGAGGGGGTGATATTTCAGTGAGAACAATCGCTCGGGTGGCCTCTTGTGAAAAGAATAGCGTGAATGGATTTGGTGAAATGGGATTTGAAAGGTGTTTGGACAGCAGGATATATAAAGTGGGAGAACTGGAGAGGCAACTTTGGCAAAGGACTGTGAAAAATGTACTTCATCTTTAAGTGTTAAGATGAGGTGATTAGTTTTGACAGGTTTTGTAGAAAAAACAGTAGGCGTGTTTCAAAGGAGAAGCAATCTCAGCAAAGAGGCATCATTGAAGGCTTTCTCCTGTCACCTGCTTTCGTGCCCGGCTCCGTGTTCTCAGATCCAGAAATCCTGCCTAGGTAAATGCCCAGCTCCTCTGATGTAAGCAACGGACTTAAAGTTTTCTGCTAAGCGTCCTGGGAAGGGCAGAGTTAAGGGCGGCTGTGTCACTAAAAACCGCTGTGCATCAGAATATGGATGTTTAGACATGGTCCAGCTCTGAAACGGAGGTCTTGCTTTCATTGCACGAAGCTGGACCTGAAACAGGCTGCCAGATCAGGTGCATGCCTGCAGATCCCACCCTGGGGAAATGAGTGTTTTCTCTCCTCAGCTGGTGTTTGGAGTTTCTTAGAGTATCCTGATTACATGTTTTCCTTGAACCTAGAAATCCTAAGAGAAGGTGGCACAACAGGCAGTGATAAGAGGCTTAAAGTTTGCTCATCATTTTAATCAATTTGAGCTTTTGTCAGAGAAAGAGCTTATTCCTGTTACTTTTTTTCTCCAAAGAGAAATACAAGTTTGTTTCAAGCCAGCTCAAACAGGCTGAAGTCAGGATGGTTTTGGACTCAAACTCCAGATTAGCACATGAGAGGGGTGAGCTCAGATCTGCATTTCCACACTCAACTCTAAGAGAATTTGTGCAAACCACCTGATTTCTGAGGGTGAAATCTTGGCTCCTGTGGAGTCAGCAGGGCCAGGAATTTGCCTTTCTGACCAGGTCTGTCTTGTCTGTACATTTTAAGATCACCAGTGCCTGGTCCAAGCTTCACATGATTGCTCAGTTTTATGAGGGGCTTTCACCTCTTTTGTGAATTTCAGTATTCCTAAAACATAGGTGGTGTTACAAGGAGTTTCTAGAAGCTTTGATTTATTGAGCTGCCATTGGGAAGATGTGTACTATGAGCCCTGTGCGTAGAAATATTTGCTGCAGCCCAATTTTTAGGCATTTATAAAGCACGGCCAGAGATGCAACAAAATGTTGTGCCCTTGGTATGCGTCCGTGTTACTTTACAACCCAGTGAAAAGACACTGGTGTGCCCTCTGTCCCAGCAATACAGGACCTGAAATAACCACAGCCTGTTTCAGGAGGGCTGGGTGTCCGGGCTAACAAGTCCCCCGTCCCCAGGACAGCCTCGCTGAGCGCTCCTGGTACCTGGATTGTGCTGGGAAGGGGGTGCCACCCGGTTCCTGTTCATCCCTGAGCCTCGTGTGTCGTGCTGGATCGGGATGGGAGCCGGTCCTTGCGGCGGTGGGAGGATGGATTGTCTCTGCCTGATCTTTTCTTGGTTTGCTCTGCAAGGGAAACAACACAGAACAACCCCGTCAGCGCCTGCCTGTCCTGCTTCTGAGAGACTGCTGTGCAAACGCACCACTGTAAACGGGGCTTTTCTTGTTGGTTTTGTACTCCCAGCTGTATCCTGCAGTACTTACTTGAGTGTCTGTGGCCGTATCTTCTTCCCATGCTTGTGGTCTGCCAGGGCACTTTCTATGTCCTCGTGAACCATCTCCGCCTCAAAGATAAAACAGGGATATTTAAGAGCTGTGCTTTGGAAAGGACTGAGGGCTCGAAGGGGGCCCAGGAAGAAGGGGCTGGCCGACAGCTAGGAGCCCTGTTTTGTTCCCTGTTTCATGCCAGCAAGGAGGGCTCCGCTCACCTCCACCTCGTCGCAGTTGAAGAAGTGGATGTCAGGTTTGTGCTGCTCCGAATCCTGACACACCAGGAGGAGGATGGAGGAATAGCGCATCTGATTCAGCACCGTTTGGCAGTGCTGGACTGTCGGCAAAGGGAAGTCCTCCAGCTCCTCCTGGAAGAGAAAGAGGAAGGAGTCAGCAATGGGGAACTACTGAACTGACGGGGAATGGTCCTGCCTATGAACTCCGGGGATCCCTGTTTGAGGAGAGACCTGGCAGAGCTTGTGCTTCTCAGTGGTGGTTTGCTGGGCTCTTCAAAGATACGTGTCAAGGTCTGCAGAGGGACAGAGGCTCGGGACTGCGGCATAGGAGAGAGGTGGATGGCAAACAGCGGTGAGCTCTTGTTCTCCTCCGAGTCCTGAGTATGGGGCCCAGTGTGATGACGGCTCACCGTCATCTTATTGCTGTGCTCTACCTGCACCAGTACAATTGTCATGCATCCCAGCAGAGCACTGGGAGGAAAGATGCTTTCTGTGAGGGGCTTACCCACCCACTGTCTCCTTGGATGACTTTGGGCTAGTATTGTTTAGTTTCTCATTGCTAAAACTGGGGCAGCGCCATCCCTCTCCCACTATCTAGCTGCTCTTTCTCCTCAGATTAGGTGCGCTGTGTGCATGTGCATGTATCGCCTGTCAAAATGGGGCACTGTTCTCAGGCGGGTGATCCTGCGTATTATTTTAATGCAAGTAAAATGTCCTTCCCTCTCTGCTTATGCTTCGCGCAGATCTCCGTGGACCTCTAAGTCTGCGTCACTCCCACAGAAAGCAGTTTTACTGTTGGCCTGGAGCACAGCTCAAGGTATCTTTCACTTGGAGTATCTGTGCTTTGGAGCCGTGAATAAATCATCCCACGCCTACCTGCTCTTTGAATTAGTCAACCAGCCTCCGCACATCTGGGAGTGGATTTTGGTAGCGATTCGCCCTTCTTTGGGTTCCTCAGGAGTGTCCCTCCCAGGCAGAACGGGAAGGACACATGCTGCACCCCATGGGTAGTGGGTAGCTCTTGCCGAGCGCTGGGTACCTGCGACTCGCAGTCCAGCAAGCGAATGGACTTGTCGTTCACTTGCAGCAGCATCTCCTGCGTCCAGATCTTCTCTTTTGAGCTGAGCAAGATGAGTTTTCGGATAGCATCATCCACTGTCACGATGGACTCGCTCTTGTCCATGATGAAGGTGGCCAAGTGCTGAAGTTGAGGGGGAAAGGAGAAAAAAACAAGTGAAAAAGATTTGATGGTATGTGTACAGTAAATCAGTGGTGAAACCATCTCTAAAGGCTTTAACTGCTGTGTGTCTGCTCTTCAGAGCACAGGCACGAAAGAGTTGCCGCAGAAAGCGTACGTTCAGGTTGTTAGAACCAGCCTGGCCACAGTGGTGAAAGGTGAGGGTTTTGTAATGCAGCAAGGGTTTTCATAACGAGTTTCACTGCTTGCATATTTATCTCATTATATGTCAGTTCTAGCAGCTCTGGCCCCCATCCAGCAGCGTAAATGCTTTGTACAGACGAGTTGGTCCCCTGACTTTTCTGAAACTGGCTTGGAAGTTTAAATACGGTAGTGAAGCTTCACTTGCCAAGCTAAAAGCACTTGCATTTTGCTTGTCTCACACAGCAGATCTCCCGGAGTGGAATTTGTCCCAGGCAAAGAGCCCACACAAGCCATGGGCAAATGTCAGTCCTCCGTGCCGAGGTGGGCTCCACACGATGTGTGGGCTTCGGCCAGGTCCTGTGCCCTGGGCAGTTTGCCAGGCAGCACGGCTGCCCCAGAGAGCTTCAGCACTGCAGAGCTACCCAGTCCGCAAGACCGCTCCGAACCCGGCGGCTGACCCGGCCGCGGCCCTTCGATCCCCTCGTGTTACCTTCCCCCCACAGCACCCAAATCAGCCCTCGTGGTTGTGAAAATTGACGTCGCTGACTGTAAGAAGGGATTTTTTGTTGCTACTTGCCTCTGCACTGTGGCTTTGCTAGACTACCTAGATTACCCTGGTTCTCCTCCCTCCCTCCACCTGTGCTATAAACCCAGCCCAGGGCTCTTCCCCCTCTCAGCCTGGCTCCCGTGCTGTCCTCCCCTCTGCGCTGCCTTGTGTGCGCCCTTGGGCCGGGAGCAGCTCGGGTAAGGTGGTAACGTCCCAGATGTGTCCGCACTCGCCTGCTTTCCCACCCCTGCTCTAGCTGTGTCCCGAAGCGTGCGGCGATCCAAGCCTTGAACTTGGCACTCCTATTTACAAAAAGTTTGTGTAACCGAGCTGCACCTTGGGCTTTGGGCTGCTCCCGGGGCTCCGGGCGAGGGGAACGCCGGGCAGGGAGGCATCCGCAGAAAGGAGAAGCGTGTCGCATCCAAATGGTGCGTGTACCATCCCAAGCAGTGAGTGAAGGCCACTCCAGAAATCCACGTAACTTCTCTCTCTCTGCTCTGATCAGCAGTCAGCGAGAGCCCGAGCTGCTCCCGGTGCATGAGGAGAACGTGCGTCTGCCAGCAAAGGGGGCTGCGAGGCAGGAGAAGCCGGGAGCCTTGCCTGCTCCGAGCAGCCAGGCCGTTTTCGGTGCAGTTGGGTTGTCCCTGCGCGAGTCACAGCACAGCCAGGCCACGTGTTCAGGTGACAACAGGGGAAGGGGGGAAAAAAATTGGGAAGGAAAAGGAAATTATCCTGTTTCACCTCGTTCCCTCTGCTGCCTTCCTGGTGAGAAGAAGGGAAGGACAACATGCCCGACTGGGAAAGCAGCTGAAGCTTTTCCTTGTGGTAACCAGCTTTCTCCAGGAGAGAAAGGCAGGAGGTTTTCGGATGGACAAGTTATCAGCCTGACCGAGGTGTCTGTGCCGCAGCTGGCCCTAGGTCCTGTTGCCATCAGGCCAGGTCCCAGCTCTTTTTCCACTTCCCTGGAGTATCGATGGCCCATCCACCAGCATGACCCGCTCAATGGCGTTAGGGTAAATCACGCCGTTCTGCCACGGCGCAGATTAACCCTCCAGGCAGAGCAGATGCATCGCAGACGTTTGCTGTGGGGCTGGGGGCAGCAGTGCAGCAACGCCAGAATCGGTCCCGCCGGGCTTTTGGGGTTTGTGGGGCTGGCGGCAGTGGAAATTCCTGCTTCGCTTTGATGCACAAATCCTGCAGCCTGATTTCAAAGCAAGAGCTAGAAAAATGGGGGGTGTTTTAAAGCAAGCCACAAATTGGTGTGAAATTTGGAGAGACTTTTTGTTGTCTCTAGTACAGGGGTGAGTTTTGCCTGGCTTTTCTCCCTCTGACCCCTTGTCTTCATGCTTTCACCCAGTGATCAGACAGAACCCTTTTAGGGTTCAGGCAGTTTCTTTCTGGTGCTCTTTGCTACAGTGGTGCTGTATCAGGGGTCAGGATCCCGACATGGCACAAAAAGGCAGCCTTTGTCCCAGAAGGCTAGGAAGCAAGAGCTACAAAACGCAAGAAGGGAGGGAGAAGGGGCTGGGGGGAAAAAATCCGTCTGTTCCCAGTAGCAGTCTCGGCTCACGAGCTGATTAAGTAACCCAATGGGTAGCATCCACAGTTGGCATCTGCCTCAGCGGGCAACGGAGGAGGCTGGGAGAGTTGCTTGGGAAGGATGTCCTTTCTGGCTGTAAAAGCCCAGGGAAATGCAAAGCGGGAAGCAGACTGAGAGGCAGCAAAAGCTGACCCTGCTCCAGCACCGGGGAGGGAGCCAGCACTGCCCTGCGGTGGAAATAGGTTACGAAGGGACTTGGAGAGGTCGTGAGGTTTGGGGTCTGATACAGAGGGGGACGCGTGTACTCGGAGCGTGGAGCCCTGGCCGGTCGTGTTGAGGCACAGACAAGAACCGTTGTTGCAGTCGGCTCCAGCCGAGATGGATGCGGGGATAAGGGCTCGGATTTAAAGCACTGGTAGCCCTGACAGGCAGAAAGGGCTGAGTCTTTAAACGTGACGGTCGATGGTGGGAATTAGGGGCGGACAGGGTTTGTGGGGACCGATTTGTTGTTGCGGTGGTTGTTAGATAATTCACAAAGACTGCAAAGAGCAGAGCAGAGGATAAACACTGCAGAGTGCAAGACCCAGTCCTGTGTTCGTAAAGCAAAGGTATTGGGTGAGGCACTGTCTAAATAAAACTCCTGGCAGGTATTTGAGCTGAAAGCTGAGATTAGCCATGCAATCAGATACGAAAAATATGCTCAGGTATGTTACTGTAATCATAAAATAGTGCACAAAAAGGTATTCACAAAGTCAACATTATCTGTGCAGAGGTGACAACCCTCTGCTTTCTGAGCAATGAAGAGAATTGGTTTCTACCTGATGACGAGCGTTCTTATCTGTTCTATTATTTTAACTACCAGGTTTACAATCTTCATAAATTCCTTTGTTGTTTACTGTTAAGTAATTTAATTTTCATTGAGGGAAGAGTGGCTTGTCTAACTCAGACTCATTAGAATACTTTTTTCTTTTCCATTTTCTTTGTACGCTGGTGGAGTGAGAGGGAGAGAAGCTTGCTACTGGCTTTGATTTATCTCATTAAACTCCCTTTTCATCCAGATGGGTATTAAAATATCCATCTTTTATAAGAATGGGCAATGACCCCATCCACTATTAAACTTTGATCAGCTTATACATTGCTTCAAAGGGTGTAAAATGCCTCTTGTGAGGAAACCTCTTCCTACCTCGCTGCCTGCCACTGAAATCCTGTTTGCCTTGGTCAAAGTTCAAGGTAGAGACTCGCAAATGGGTGGCATATGGCATAATTAATGAAGAATTCACGTACATGTCACTGTTTAAAGTCCCTTCTCTGCTTCCATGAGTGACTTTATTTGGTAGGAGTCACTGATGGGGATGGTTGGCCGGGCCACCGATGGGGCGGCTGGCCATCCAGTTAGTTTCTATGGTGGAAACCAGGGTCTCTTTCCAAACAAGCATTTTTAAAAGTCTAAATTTCATTTTAAGCAACTGAACAGGCTCCTTTATCTCTAACTGTGTACTTAAGCTCTCTGCTGGACCGGGATCTTAAACCAGAGAAGAGAGGGCCCTATCTACTAAATGTGAACCTCGTAAAGTGTGTTTTTTCTTGCCTTGCCTTGCCTTGCCCAGTTCTCAGTGATGAATGGTCCAGCTGGCCTCAGACGAGCATCTCTGTTCCGGCGGTGGCCTGCACCAGCATGTTGCATTACAGGAATCGCCGGGCCTGGGACGGCCAGGCTGGCTCCTCTTTTTTGAGTGGATGTCTGTGACACTGGGAGATGAATTTGGCTTACTGCCGGTCATAGTCAAAGGGTTTGAATTACTTGAGAGGACACAGTAGCCGAGGGAGAGCTGAAAGATGATAGTCGATGTGTCTGGGCAGATGAGTTCCTGTAACCACCACAGGAACCCTGTTTTTAACCTGTCTGTCCGTGCTGATTGAGAGGGGTTTGAAGCATGGGGTGACAAGAGGGACCACAGCTCCCACTACTCGCCTTCAAGTGCAGAGGGGAGGCAGAGGACAACAGCCTCTCCTTTTCCTGTTTCCTTCCACAGAATCTCCCTCGTCTTTTTAACATCTCTTTTCTCCCTATTCTCCTCTCCCCAATTACTCAACACTTTAATTTGCCAAATCTTGATTATTCAGAAGGGAAATATCTTTTTGGTAAACGATGGCTTCGTATGCCATTTTCAATTTAAATTTAAAGTAGAAAAGAGGTCCATATGTAATTAAACCAACTTCACATTCTTTAATGATTATTTTTGTCCTTTCTTCTCGTCAACGATTTCCCATCTGCAGGCTGCAATGACAGAAAGTGTCCAGCTGAACAACTGATCAGTGCTGGCCTTATAGCAGGTCCCTGAGATGGTGACTGCCCACGCACACATCACACCTCATAGCAAGAGGACAGAGTTGCCGACCTCAAAGTGTCCCCAGACACTGGTCCTAGGGGTAGCCCAGCAAGGGAAAGGGGACAAGCCAGCAACTTCTGAGCCTTCGGTACAGGTCAGCACACGGGACATGCAGAAGCAGCGACCGATCTCTGTTTCTCTCCCCATCCCCAAAGCAGTCTGTCTAACGGGGGTGTCCTTCCCACTCTTGAGTTCAAAGAAATGTGTGGGATCCAAGGGAGGGACAGTGAAATGGTCAGGGATGACCTGTGTCACGCAATGTGGGAGGAACCACCAGAGTCTGGACCCGGCTTTAACATGGGATTTGAGCGTGATTCAGAGTTGTGCCATGGAAAGCTGTTTGTAGCCTTGTGGGAGGATCTGTGAGCTGTACCAGAGTCTACCTGGGCTTTCCAGCAATGCCATGCCATAATGGAACAACTGCTGCGCTCGAAAGCAAGGAGTTGGAGAGGAGCAGCAGAGAAATAAAAGATGGCAGCAGAGCTGGCATTGATTTTAGACAGAGCAGACAATGTGTAAGAGGAGAGGAGAGAAAGGAGAGGGATCCTCCAGCCTGAAACTTCTGACTCATAGGAAGGAGTGGGGTCAGTCTTGGGAGAGGAGTTGTCTTAGGACTTGTGCCGCTCTCATAGTCCTTTAGTTTATCTCCTCCAAGTGTTTGTGGTGAAGAAATTCCTGTGCTCCACCTGTGTATGCTCTTTACTTTCCTACCCTTTTGTGCTCGAAGGAATCGGATGGGAAGCCCAGATGACCCCAGCATCAGTAGTGTGTTACATGGGATTGAGAGGATGCCTGTGGCCCCTGGCTCCAGGCTGGCAGGACCATGGTGACCCACGGCTCAAGGAAGGGAATTACAGTGGATGGCTAAGTCTGCAAGCGTGGCCTACAGCCCAGGAGCTAGGAATAGCGAGTGCGCCCAGCTGGGTGGGAAGCTCAGGAGACAAGTTTATCTGCAGGTATCGGGGAGCCGGGAACTGCAGAAAAGAAATACGACGCTCCAAGCAGCTTTGCTGTTTGCCTCTCTCGGGGTGTGAAGTGCAACGCTTGCTTCTTGTAAGAAGGTTCCCAGTTCCCCCTTGGCCTAATGCAGGTCCAGGACCAATGAATCACATTGCACTACCAGCATCTCTCACTGACCTTGGCCTTTCAGCCCCTTAATGTTTCACTGAACACTCACCTGTACGTGGTACTGTGAAGTCTCATGCATAATGACATTGGAGTTGGAGTATTTTTTCCTTTGCTCTGCAAAGAAAAACAAAAAACAAGCCTTCATTGTAGTGGCTGTTCATCGGTATATCGGGGTCTGAGAACTACAGCTGTCGTGATGGGGTGCTACGGTCTTTCTCATAGTCTCTGAGCTTCCAGCTTCAACTGGAGTATTGGGAGTAATAAGACACATTAACAATATTAAATTTTGTAACAAGGATTGGCAAAGTGGGTGTGTAGGGTACATATTCAAGTTGTATCCCTTAAAGCTGCTGATAATTTGTTTCCTGGAGGTCAGCACCATTTGCGGAGGAAACTAAACCTAGTGTAAAGGAAAGCCCCAGACAGCGAATGATTATGGAAGCCCTTGGAAGAGGGCTGGGGAGGTGAGGGGTGGCTGGAGAAGGCTGGCAGAAGGCTGTGACGTGCATGTGGCCAGAAGAAAATATCCAACCACAACCCACCAGTTTGGAGATAACAGCCCTTTGACTTGTCCTCCAGAAGAGCCCCTCTGCACTACTGGGATGCTTTTAGTTTGCTTACTTGCATCTCCCGGCAAGCCGCAGTAAAGGGCTGTAGTTACAGATAGGAAGGGCTGTAGGGATCGAGGCTGGCCCGTCAGCACCCGACTTTCTTGTACAATTATTTCTGAGGCAACACACCTGCCTTGCTTCCTGCCTTTCTTACTGGAGAGCGGCAGTAAAGAGCAATTGGGAAAAAATAGTTCAGAATTTCATGAGGCTATTGAATATAATCCTGTGAGAATTTACCCTGCCAGCACTTACTCCCTGTTTAATTGGTACTTGTCCAGGGATTGCTTATAAATACTTTGCCTGAATAGCAGAGGAGTAACTGTCCAGGCCCAGAGGGATCTGGGAGCATCCAAACTGAAAACATCTTCCTCGCCAGCAGAGGACATCCTCTGATCTCTGGTTTGCTTGGAAAATGCGAGGGCAGTGTCCCACGTTTTCACCCTTCTCGAAGCCTGTGTTAGAATACCCTGTCCTCTGGAGCAACAGTCACAACCAAGGGGATTTCATAACACAGCAAACGTTAGGGCTCCTCGCGTTTTCAAGAAGTATATATTAATCGGAGTTTGTTTGTGGTTTACGTCAAAGTGCTCTTTAATGCTTTCTCAAGGATGCTGACTTCTCTCTTGTTTTCCCCTTTTCTTTGAACAGGGAACGTGTGGCCTCCTTTAACAAATTTCACATTAAAGAGGCTGGCATCTAGAAAATGAATATCCTCTTAGCACCTCATTCAATCAGTTTCCAAATTTATTAAAAAAAAAAAAAAAAAGGATCATTTGGTGAAGTGGTGCAAGACCTAGGTAAAACTTTCCAAAATGTTCCCTTAGTTTATATTTTTAGTAGTATGGCACATTTTAATTGAAAAACACTCCCCACAGACTTACAAGAAATACAGGTAGTATTTTTGAATGTTAAAAACTGAAGTTCTCCTTGTAATCAAAAAGACTATGACTTTTTTTTAAGAAAAAAGATGGCAAACTGAAGAGAAGTGGTGCAGACAGTGAAATGAAATGAAGATAAAGCAGAGCAAGGGCAGGGCAGGAACCGGGAGAGGCTGGAGGTGGGAAGGAGCTTTGGGAAGGAGCAGGGTCTGCTGGAGTAGTGACCAGCCTGTGATGCCCCCTGGACGGGCCAGGGGCAGCCAGGGCTCTGTCTGGTCGCTCCTTTGGGTGGTAACTTGAAAAAGCGGACAGCAGCCTGATGAAGGTGCTGGTGATGTAGCTCCTCCCTAGGGACACCATGGTTGGTTTGACTTTTCCTTTTGCTGCCCTCTGAAACTGCAAGGGT
>NW_009637454.1:41178-51089 GCF_000690535.1 Cariama cristata | reverse complement strand
CAAGTGCTTGCCTATGCACTGAGTTCTCCCCTGCTTTGCCTCTGTGCAAATCCTTTCCCTTCTGGGTAGATGAGCACAGCTCAAGGGGCTGAAGGAGCTCAAGCGGTACTTCTGGCTCTACTGCTGCCAGCGTCTTGCCTTTTTTTTCTTTTTTCTGTCCCTTGTGTAAACGAGAAGTGACCTATTTCCTATCTGCTGCTGCTGCTACTATTGTACTATTGAAGTTACCATACCACTCGTTTCCCCCGTGCAGTGGCCTGCCAGTGCCCAGTATTGCCAGACGTGGTCTTCCTCAGTGTTGCCTTCCTCCTCTTGGTTGTGAGGCGCAAGTTGCTTTGCCGACAGCGAAGTGGCCAAGCCCCAGCCCCAAGGAGCGAGCGAGCTGGGCTCGCTTAGAGACATCGACCCGGTTCTCCCTGCGCCCTGGCCGTCTTCAACAGGGACAGGAGCAGGCTGTTCCCGGACGGGTGTGCGTTCCCACGAAAGAAGGCAGAGGGATGAGTGTGGGTGATAGGAGCAGGGACAAAGGGGGAACAGAAGGGACGTTTGCAGGTCTCTTAACAGCCTCTTTACAAGCGTATCTTATCATGGTTGCTGTGGGAGTGACCGTGGGGGGACCCCCAAGCTGCTGGTCGGGGAGCGGAGCCAGGGTGTGTGCTGAGGAAGGGGGAAAGGTGTGAGGCACACACCTGCCTGCCCCGTGGGTCTCCTGCCTTGGGCCTCTGCAAGGGAAGAGGTCCAATGAGTGGGACAGAGGGGGAGAGGGCACAACAGGGCACCCACGGGAGGGAAAACCATCATGGTCAATGCAAGAAGTGACTGCTGCTCTGACAGCCTTTTTCTTCTGACTATACCCTGGCAAAAATGATTTCTGACCACTTCACCCCAAGAAAGCACGGTCCCCTGGTTGCTCCCAAAGCATGGAGTTGTTTTCTACAAGATCTACTAAGCCTGTCCTTTACGTCTTCTCCAAAGCTCCCAGGAATCACTGGGACTCCTGCAAAAGGACATCTCCAGCAGCTGCCGCCTGCTGCTGCTGCTCCACACCAGTTCAGACCATGCATCCTGTCTGTCCCGTTCCCTGAGCTCGCTTGGGTGAACTTGGCATGGGGACAGTGGAGGGGTCAGCGGACTGCAGCAATGGGACGGAGAAAGGAGGATCAGGACTGGAAAGGATGGCAGTTCCTGAAGCTGGTGATAGTGATGGAGAAGATGCTGACGCTGAATTACAGCCTGAGTGTTGGCTGGGGGTAATTTGCCAACTCTGACGCGTGAGTAAATGCAGCGATCGGAGCATCCTGCTGTGGCAAGAGGAGAAAACAAACCTCAAAGCACCGGTTTGGAGCTTTAGCGTAGTCCAAGGGGTCTCCTGGTAGTCACTTCTCACCTGAATCACCGTTAGTTAAACCTCCTGCCAGTAGGTGCTGTGCGAAGGAAGGAGACGCTGACCTGAATCTGCTGCTTTCCCAGAGAGTTGACGGGAGTTAAAATATCTTATAGACATGTGCCTCCTCGGCACCGATTGCCAGGACTTCTGCAAACGTCCTTCCTCAGGAGTGTATGTGCCCTGCATGTAACATGCAGCTTCATGCCTAGATTTTTCCTGCCTAGAGCGGGATAGGATTTCCAGCCAGGCCATCTACCCCTGGGATGCTCCTGTTTCAGCTTGCTTTGATTTAGCTCACACCTACTGGGAATGTGGGGTTTCTCTGGCTGTCCTAAAATCAGAGAGCTGGCGGGCAGGGCTGGTTATGGTTGAACAAGCTGAAAGCTCTCAGGTACGTTAGAGAGACTGCGAGTCTTTCCCACAGTTTTCTTGCCAAGCGTCTGTCGGGTGCTGTCACGACCGTGGCCTGCCCTGGGTTGGGGCTGCGGAATGCTGGTCGGTGGAGTCGGGATCGGGGCTTGGGACACGTGTGGGTCTGCAGTGTGCTTTTGCTTTGGGTTCCACCTTGGTAGTGTGAACCTTTTCCCCTGGCATCCCCGTTACGCTTTAATTTCTCCTTGGCTTCCATGGAAGGAGGATGATTGTGTCCCGGAGCCCAGCTGGGGCTCCGTGGGCATTGCCAGCAGATGTCCCTGCAGAACAAGCACCGGCCCAAAGGGCTGCTTTCCTTGGGGTTTAGCTCGGGGTTTTCACCTTTCTCCTTGGCCAGCAGGGAAGAGCTTTTAAATGGAGCTCCTCTTGGTACTTCTCCGAAGACACAGGCCTGAGCACTGGTGGCAAACCTGTCTACGGCTGCAGGAGCACGCTGAACATACACGGACAGCCCAGAGACAACCAACGTGATGAGGGATGCCTCTGCTTTCGTTTGGAGCCTGGCAAGGGTCGACAGCAGCTGATTTCTAACGCTTTTTAACACTTTTCTAACGCTCTTTAAGCCTGAGGTGTGCTGTCAGCTCGGCAGGACACCCGGGGACTTTGCACCTTGTGTCTCTGTGCCCGTGACTGAAAACGCAGCCGTGCGCTTTGCCTCCGCGGCCAATTCCTGGACATGGAGGTGGAGGGAGGATAGTTTCGGGGGGAGAAAGACCTCAGCCACCCAGCACAGCTCCCTGCTCAGCCATTAGCTTCCAGAGTGACCTTGAGTCAATTAATTAATATTTCAGCACAGCCACTTCCCACCTTAGGCTTGCATTGGAGGGTCAATGGCATTTTCTGTTTGCTGTGTGTTTTAATTGCAGTCTGCCCTACTTCAAATGTGGGGCAAGGTCTGGACTAGGGCACACGGCAACACACGCCGCAGGGATTCGTGTCTGATGCGAGGAACTTTTTTTTCTCTCGGTAACCTCAATTTCCTCACCAAGCATTTCCCATGTAAATAGATGACACTAATGGAAATGAGAACACTGCATCTGTGTGGGATGGAGATAAATTTGGATTTTAAGACATCCCATCCCCTCCTTTTTAAAAGGGAGTGGAAAAGGCTGAAGTGGTTGATCTGGAAACAAAGGGGTTTTACATTAGGACAAGCAAATGACTCTAGCCCTGAAAGGAAGGGTGCAGAGCCACGTCAGGAGCTGGTAGTCTCCCAGGAAGGGAGGGTATACCGGGGGATGTGGTTTCCAGAGGGAGCCTAGCTTAGGTCTGTGTTTCTGGTAGGAGAACCAGACTGACTTTCCAGTAGGAGAACGGCCCATGGAGCTGTAGCAATGGTCAGGGCTGCGGCTGGTTGCCTACAGACTTTCTGGGGTCCCCTCCAATGCCTTTGCCCCATCCTCCAAGCTCAAAGCAGCTGCACGTGTCATGGTCAGGGGAGATCTCAGCATGCACCTCTGAGAAAACGTTTGGAGAAGCCCTCGGAAATCTCGGGGACCTGTCAAAACCTCAGAGCTCTGCTTGGCCCAACTTCCCATCACCTGCGCTGGGGGTAAGCTGACTCAGAGGGCCAAGAGCCCTTTAGCCATTTGCAGCCTTTTCCAGACAGAAGCAAGCCCCGGGGCAGGGAGAAATGCAGATGTTCCCCCTCCCTCTGTTGATTCTCCCTGGGGGAATTTCTGCATTACTTTTAAGAGTTGCAGAACTAGAACACAGTACTTCTATTCTGTCTCAAGATGCCATGCAAGCGAGGGCCCAGAAACTGCCCAGGGTGAGAAAGGGGGTGTTTCTGCATATTCTCTTTCCTGTCCCTTTCTTTGAGACGTCTGCTTGTTCCTTCTCCTGAAATCCCTTTTGCCTTGTTGGCTTCTACCTGGCCCCCACACCCATGGAAACTTTTGTGTTTCCTCCTGGCATCTGCAAATACAACCACGAGGGCTGAGAACAGCCAGGCTTTCCGGGGACAGCAGGGTGCCAAAACACTGAAACCTCCGTCTTTCCTAGCGCTTAGTTTTTATCTGAACACAGGAAGAATTAAAGATCCAGGCTGCAGATCACAACAGAGTCAGTCTTAGGCCACATCTATCTGAGAAGTGTGGGTGCTTTAAAAAAAAAAGTGTTTTCGGTTTGTTTACTTCAAAGCAGACCTTGCCATGGATGCATCATGATTTGCCTTAGTTTAAATCTCGCTCTGGTTGTGCTGGGCTGATCTGAACACGCCACGCACAGAACGATGCCTGCAGGGAGATCGGTGGCCGTTTGACTCTGCGGATCAAGGGGGATCCTCGACGGTGAACAGGTGAACTCCTCTGGCCAGAGAAGACTTCAGAAGACAGGTCGCTTGTCCCGGGTGGCTCCCACACTGCGCTTCTGCACAGCCCTGTCCTCTATCTGCTTAATTTTGTATGAATGAACGCTGGCACGTTAGCAGCAGTAGCTAATTTCCTCCCGGTTTACCTGATACCTCTCAGACGAGGACACTTTGCATTTCTACAGCGTCCTGCAACGGAGAAGACCTGAGCACCGTAAGGTGTTATCCACTCCATACCCTGGCTCCAGGAGGCGGAGAATTTGCATGATCTCCATGCGATAAATAAGCATTACAGGAATATAGTGATGATTTTCCCCAAATTAGATGGCAGCTGCTGTCAAAGCTTAGACACCAGTCTGCACCTCTGTTTAAATGAATTGTCTTCTGCTGTGACCTTTAGGGGCTGTAGCGGTGGAGGACTCTGGATATAACACGGGCTGGGCTGCAAAGGGCAAGGAGAGCTCCAGGACTGTGGCACTAGTACAGCAAACATCTGAAGGTGGTAACAGCTGGCCTGAGCCCACAGCAACCACCACGGTACTTTTTCCCTTCTGTCTGCCAACAGAGCCAAAGAGATGGGAAAACAATACAGCTTTGTCCCTTGCTTTTGGTGTCTGGAAAGGAAAAAAACCTCATAGCATGGGGATCCTGTCTCGTCTGGAGGAAGGCGGCTGGTGCGATCCGCTGCTGTGGCCTGAAGCGCAAGGATGGGTAATTCACAGTTGTGCCGTTGCTGAGCCCAAGTACTTGCTGTATGAATGGCATGGGTGACCCAGAAAGTTTTGAGTGACTTGAGTGTGGATGCCACGTGGGACGTGCATACACTCTGGTAAATTGTCTCATCTCTTGCCTCAAAGGATTTGGCCCAGTGAGCCCTCAGACACCCCTTTCAGCGGGGAAAAACCCTCTATAAATGGTTCTTTAACTGAATTCGGTTCAGTTGTTCAGTCCTTCCCTAACCAGCTCGCTTTAATCTCGCCTTGTACCCCGAGGTGTGGGGAAAACCGCAAAGCTGTTCTCTGAAGAATGCTATCTGTTGCCAGTGTCTTATGGATAAACAGCACTGTGGGAATGACGTTTCCCACTGGCACCCGTGACCACGTGAGGAAATGGAAAAGGCTCGGACGTTGCAGAGATAGCAAGGGGGATTTTACCCAGGGGCTCAAAGTGGTGCTGGGCTGAGATGCCAGTGATGAAGCTAAAATCTTGGCCGGAAGGGAGAGCGTCCTGTTTGGCTTTATGTGAAGGAGTGCAAGGAATGAAAGAGAGTAATAAATGAGAAAGAAAGCAGGATCGATGCACGTCCTGGAAGGACGGGGTTATCAGCTTGGTCCAGGAAGCCAAGCCACATCTTTCGTGCCAGGTTCCCTCCCCGTTTCCATGCAACACCCTTTTTTGCAGGGAGGTAGGACGTGGCTGTGAACACTCCCTTCGGTCTGGTGGATGGTGTGCACAAGAGATCGGCCAGCGGGCTAAACTCTGCCTGCTGGGACCAGCTCAGAGCTGAAATAATTGGTTAAAGTCTCAAGGGGTGCAGAGTAGTGGAAAGGAGGGCAGAAGCGGGCTTGTCTCTCTTCATGCGTGGCCTCTGCCGAGAGCATCCCCAGTACAGCCTACTAGTAGTACCAAGGGTGGGAGAAGGGGTGGCCGTAGGGGTAAGACACCGAACGGGGCACCTGGGCTTGGGCCCTGCCTCTGCTGCCAGCTTCCAAAATGGCCTGTGAGTATTCACGGGGGGAGGGGGAACATCAGCCTAGGGAGGAGGCAAACAGGCTCCTCTGGGGTTCAGCTTGTCTGACCCTGAAGCAGATAACCAAAAGAGGTTAGCTGAGAGGTATAACAGAAGCACCTGTGGTTGCCGCCTGTGCCGCGGTACAGCTGTAGGACCCTACATCTCCACACAGAAGACACTTGTGCCTCTGCATGTGGGGTGAACAGGCCAAGGGGGGTGTGCTCCCACCACACTCTGCTTTCCCCAGATTGTTAGTGGGATTTTTTTTGGCTCTTTTTGTATTTTCTTAAGCATCTGCAAGAGGGCAGAACGGCCTGGGGACTGCTGTGGCACTGTGCGTTCCCGGTGCTCGGGGGGAATCGAGCCCTTCTTTCCTGCGGCTGGCCGGGCAGCGGCTGCGGTGCCACGCCGAGCTGCCCAGGGCTTACAGCCCCCAAAGCTCAGTCCCAAGATACCATTTACCTCTTTCCATCCATTTACGCTCTAAACTGCTCTAAACAAAAACTCGCCCATGCTCCTGCTGTACAAAGTCAGTTGTGGTGTAAACAGGTGCCTCTGTCACAAATGCAGCCAGTGACACCAGAGCTGTGAAGGCCCCAGCCTCCCCTCCCTGCACATCCCTCTGATTAATTAGTGAGTTTTACCCCACAGGATCCTCCCTGCTCCCCCTGTATTTGTTTTCTGCCGTTGCTGGGCTGAAGGCACGGCAGGGGCCGTGGGGGCTGGCCGAGTCACGGGGGCTGAAGCACTCCGTAAGGAACCGAAGAGGCATCGCATTCGGTTTGTTTGCATTGGCAGCACCAGACCCAGGACCTCTCCTTGATTCCCTGCATCACGCTAGTGACCTCCCTGGCCTCCACGTCCATTTGAACAGCCTAAGGAAAGTCCTGGCTGTTGCCTTCTGGAACTTGCCAATTCTTTATGTTATCTATACGTTATCTAGCAGTGCACACGCTGTTTATAGTAACCTGCCAGTGTAGCATGAGTTAGTCTCGGTGCCAAACCAGCAGGTCAGGACACAGCCCTTCAGAGGAGAAACAGGGCAGCTAATGGCAATGATGTAAACTTGCCGGGCCTGCGTTCTAAAGCAGCCTTATGAAACAGCATCCATTCCCAGATTGGAGCACGGGGCCAGATCTGATCTGGCAGTCTGACCGCGCATCTGCGGTAGCACAGTTCTGCCAATCCGACGGGTTCCTGCTTCCTCGCCAAGCGGGAGGATGCTCCAGGTTCCGCAGGGTTAGTCAAGGATCTGGTTTTGGGCACTGCACAGACCCTGCTGTGGCTGAGCTCCCGACAGGGAAGCATCTGCAGATCCAACCTTGCTTCTGCTGCTGCAGAGGCTTCCCTGCTTGGGGGTCCCCGTGGCCGGTCGGTGCCAGGAGAGCTCCATTTTGGAAGCATCTTTGCAGCTGCTTACGAAGCATCAAGCTCCCTGGTTTTCCTCTTAGCACCATGGTACTTTCTGAACTGCCAGAGCTTGTCTGTATCGGTGGCTGTGACACAGGGAACGTTTGCCTGGGGCAGCTATCGCTCATGGCTGGCACGTTAGTACATGATCTGGAAGCTCTCGAAGTGAATGAAAAGGCTCTCATTGAGGTTGGGGGCAGCCAGGGGTATGAATGGTCTCTGGCAGCAGGGAGCTGCTTGACTGCTAGCGTGTCGGCAGCTGCTAGTAGGTGTCACGGGGCTGAATTCCTCCTCGGCACGCTTAATATTTGCCACTAGCTCAGACCCAAGTGCTCACATTCCTGTTTTATTAGCTGAAGACACAACCCACTCTCGAAGAGCACATAAAAACCTGACCCACCTCCCACGTTGTGCAAGGACCGAGTACACGGAGAAACCCTGCGTGTTTGTGTCCGGCGTGCCAGGGAGCACAGCGGTCTGTGCAGCGGCGTGCTGTCTGCTGGGCAGGCACCCGGGGGGGGCTCAGCGGAACATAACTGGGGTATTGAGGAGCTGCGGGGGAAGCTCATGGGTAGAGGTGTTCCTTTTTTCCTTTACAACCAGGGCTGGAGGAAATATGCCAAATTATTTTTCACCAAACAATCCAAAGTGTTGTTTTCTGAACTTCCCATAGCTGGTAATGACATTTTTTTGAATGTCAGAATACATTTAGTAAGATTGGCGGAACCTTGATTTAATTAAACAAACTGATTAATTTACTTTACTTGAGGACCAAAAAAAACCTACTAATGAAAAGTTTCCCTTTCCCCTTTTTTTTTTTTTTGTTAATAACACGGCTTTTGTTCCTAGCATACTTGGGCATATCCAACAACCCATTTCCATTTCCGAAAATGTTCCTCAAATAAGCTCTGAGCAGTTACTCCATGCAAGGAGAGAAGTTGCACTCAGCAGTCTCGACACGGCAGAGAAAAGGGGCCACTGGAGATGCTGAGCGGGCACTGTGGTGTCAGAGGTGGCAGATCCCTCTCCGCAGCCCCCCGGTCCCTCCCTGCCATCCCAAAGGCCCGGCGATGCCGACACCAGGGCTGGCTGTGGCCGGGGCTGAGCCCAGCCGCTGGGGTTTCCAACCAGCAGCGCCCGGAGCAGAGCCTGCTCCTCCCAGTAGCTCCAGCCAGGGCTGAGCTGAGCCGACACGTTCCTTGTCTTACCCACCACCGGCTTTGGAGCTGTAGGAACCAACAGGAATGCTGGTTTCCTATTTTTCTTCCAGCCCTGTTTCCAGTTGGAGTATTAAATGTCAGAGGCTTTGAATAAAAGGGTCACCCGCAAGGCAGCGTCAGAGGGGAGCCGGGGTAATCTGAAGCTGGAATCTCGGGTGGGAAAGGGGACGTGAAGAAAGAAGCCACAATGGCACCGAGGGAGCAGTGGGGGAGGACAAGGGAGTTATTCAGTGCTGGCAGCGGAGGAGATGGGGAATTAATGTCTCGGGCATGGCTCTGACTTAGACCTGCGATCAGCACTGCCTGGGCTTTTCTTGCGGTGGGCTGGGGAAGCAAACAGCAACAGCACGTGGGAAAACTGCACTGCCTTTCACCTCACCCGCTGCAGAAGCTCTCTGGCTCCCTGGCATTGTTCCACTGCGCTGGGCAAATGCATCCAGGGACCCTCCCTCCTCTGAGCAGCCTTCAGTCTGCCCTGGCAAAGGGCAGGAGCAGGGGAAAGCAGTGCCCGAGGATGAGACGGGTTGGCCGCGGTCATGCCGCCGGTTGGAGACAGACAGAGCTGTGTGTCCGTCTGCCCTGTCCGGTGCTTTGAAGGTCTCGGGCAAGCAGAGCAGGTCCCTTGGGAGGAGTGGTACGTGCAGGAAACACCGGACCTGGGAAATCCCGCTCAGGTCGGTACTGCTACTGTCAGCACCAGTTCCCTCAGTCCCCCTGTCATTTCCCAAACGGGAATCTGCAGGGCCGTCCGAGGGAAGTGGTTCCTTCTCCCTACGGCAAGGATTCTTGGTCTTTGCTGAATCTCAGACTTCTCTCCTGTGGGATGACAGCTCAGTCTGTTGGGTGCAAAATTGCTTTATCTGGAATTGCAGCCTCGCAATGCAGGCCTGCTTCAGGGCGCGGGCTGACATCTCATCTGAGTCAGATGTGCCTAAAACTACACACCTGTCCTTCCCACCGAGCTACTGAACCTCAGAAACCATCTCAATGAATGCCGGGGCTTTCCATTTTTAGCTTTTGCTGAAAGACACAGAGGACATATCTGCATCCGAGGGACACGACGGTGAGGGGCATCGTTCAGGTGCTGCCCAGATCCCCTGGGGTTTAGGCATGGGCATGGTCCTCTCGACCCAACTGTGCAGCTGAGCAAGCTCGGCTTCTAGCCACCACTCCTGCCAGGGTTGTGTCTTTGTAGGCAACACCAGTGTATGTTAAATCCATGCACAAACCCTCTTCTAGAGCGTTGTGGGGAAGGAACAGCACCTCAGTGCTCCCATTGATAACTGTGTGACTGCCACATGGCCTCCAGCTGAAATAATCAACAAGCTCATGGCTTGGGCAGGCAATAACTCATAGTAAATAATGACCCTTTTGTTGGTCATCGTGCCGAACCATTGACAGTAAATGCACGTTTACAAT
>NW_009637454.1:11716-41147 GCF_000690535.1 Cariama cristata | reverse complement strand
CTGTGGGGAAAGCAAGACAGCCTCTAGTCAGTGTTGCTGTCCTTTTGCTTTTGGGGCGATTCTTGAGTTGGCAGAACTGGTGTCTGCGATGGGTAATCTCACAGCAGCGACCCCAAGGCCCTGCTTCACGCTGTGCTCACCCGGGGTACAAGGAATTACAGTCTGGGGACCATGCTGCAGGCTGGCGAATCTCATCCCGGAGACCTCTCCACGTGGCTGGGGGCTGGAGGCCCCGATGGGACACAAGGGAGGTCTGTGGAGACCCCCAGGAGGTGGTTCGTGATTGTCAAACGTAATTTACTCCTTCGCCATCAGTGTATTCTGCCTAGCCAGCGCCGGTGTCCTCTGCCAAGCAGCTGCCGGTGGCTCATGGGTGCAGCTGGCACCGGTGGAGTCTCTCTCCCCGCGGCTCCCCACGCAGATGATACCTATCCAAGGCCACGCCGGGCAGGCAGGAACGGCTCTTCTCTTTGTGTTAGTGCCCCGTGTCCTGTTACAGCACCGAAGCCCGTCTTGGGTTACGGGGGGGTGTGCAGTGTCAAGTGATCGCGCCTTGCAGCCTGCTGCTGTTCAGCACCATGTTTCTCCAGCCTAACTCATGCTACAGGCAGTATCTCTTGCTCCAAAACCCCTTTTTCCAGCCCTGTAGCCTGACAAGTTTTGGTCTTTCCCAGAAATGAGTGTAGCAAGGGTGGGGTGGGCAGGTTGGAGCCAACTGGCCGGGTCTCACAGGTTTGGATGCGAGACGAGTGCTGCCCTCCTGCCAGGCCAGCATCTCGCGCCTCTGCGGTGCCCCTCCACCTCCCACCCCTCTGCTCTGCGGCCCTGCTGGGGGTCAGCCTGGTTTCGGATCTGCTGGGCACTTCTGTGCCCCAGCACTTGAAAGTGAGAGGCAAAGACACCCAAGGAGTTGGCCGGGGTTGCTGGAAAGCGGCTGAACACTGCAGGGACAGCCACGGTATGCCAACAGAAATGGGCCGCTCTGAACGCTGCTTCCATTTCCTACCTACAGCCCCATCAGAAATCCACTGTAATCATTAAACTGTCCTCGACTCTATGCAGCTGCTCATGGTCACACTGCCTGATCCATCACGAGAGACAGCGCTGTCTGATCAACCCTGAAAGCAGCTTAGATGGACGCCTGCCGAAGTCCACCTGGGTGTCACCGCAGCAAGGGCTGGCAGAAGCCTGCAGTGGGAAGCACCACGCAGAAACCCTTCCTTCCAGCCCTTCCCTCGGCTGCTGCCAAAGCCACGCTGGTTTCTCCCCCACAGGCTTTCATCTAGGTCCAGAACAGATGCCAGTAAGTGGAGAAGCAGCTTAATTTATTTATGGTATGCATTAACATTTATTCAGCTGGTTGCTGTGCATTGAGTAAGGTGGCAACTTGATAGGTGCCAGCCATTCCCCCTGCGGCCAGTGGAGCCGGGGCTCGCTCTGTGCAGGCAGCCACAGACTCTTCCAGAATGCGGAGCTGAGTAAATGTGATGCTATTTTGCCAAGGAGGAGGAAAGGATGAGTATCCTGCTCCCATGGCAGCCAGGAAGCTCCACTGAGGGCAGCTGAGCACCTAGAAAGTGTCTCCAGCTCTGGTAGGGATAGAGCCAGGGGAAGATACCTCAGGGCTTTAACCCAATTTCCGTGCAGCATTCCCTGGTGACTTGGGTTATCTCTCTGCATCCCTCTCTGCTCACCACAGTGAAGAAGACACGGTGGCGTGCCGCATACTTGATGATCAAGGCAATTACGGCAGGCCAAGGGTGACACCAGAGCAGCCACCTTCCCTACCCATCGCCAGCTGTGAGGCTGTGTCCTGTGCGGACCTTCAGGACCCCGTGGGTTTCACACTACGTCCTTGAACCCCCCCGAGCAGATCCCCCACCTTCGTCAGCCACTCGGCTTTCTGGGCACAGCCTGGAGCTGCTGCTCTGCTGCAGCCTCGCCACGATGCTTTGAAATATCACTCCAGGGTCTCACCTGAGGTGGCTTTAACACTGCCGGGGAGTCCCTGTTGGTAGTGGGGACACCTTGGCCCTCGGGTAGCAGTCGTGTACCTGCAGTTGGCACTCCTGTCACATTAGGGCTCAGGCCGGGGTGGCATTTAGAGCCCAAGTACCTGAGCTAATGGTTCAGTACATGCCCTCCTTCCTCCCATGCCTGCTTTCTGGGGAGAGGCACTCTACTGTAGAAAAAAACACCTTAAGAAAGCTAAAACCAAGGCCTCGTTCACCTGGGATTAATATTTCCACATCCGTGTGCATTGGAGCATCTGTGTACGTTACCCAGCGAGCTTTAAAAGCAGCCGGTGTCTGTGTGCTGTGAATTGGGGAGCTGTTACACTCGTTTCTTTGGGGGCCTGGCAGCGTGCACAGGCTGAGGGTCCAGCCTGATTACACTGGAGAAAAATGGAAATGTGAAAGGTCTTGTACGCTCCAAACATCCCTTAGCAGCATCGTAATCGCATAATCAAGGCTAGCTCAGCTTGATGTGACTTGTTTCGTTATGAAACATAATTCTCCTTGGAATTTTAGTTCTTGCCTGCCCTCCGTCCCCAAATGTGCCAGCTCACAGCAGAAATTACTGTTGGGGGAGGGAAGATCCGAGTGCGAAGGGGACCCAGACATTTAAATATTGGTTTGACACATGCTGAGTGTCCTTTGATAAAGGCGTGTGGAATTAGCGGGGCAGGTTTCAAGTTCTGCCGAGCAAAAACGCGGTGGATGTACTCATGCGGTGCTGGGCTGAGCTGGCCAACAGCCGCTGTGTACGTTGTGTTGTGCAGTGAATGACTGCAGACCTCGTTCTTCAGAGGTGGCAGGGGAGTAAAGGGCAGCCGATTTACTCCTCGTGACGATTTGGCCCACAGACTTATGGTCCTCATTTAGGGTTTGCTGGAATTTGGTCAGAGGGGTCCCATCCCTGGTGACATTTGCTTTTGGGGTGTGTCCATGCAAAAAAATCTTAAAGATGTAACTCGGTGTTGAAAATGACTTATTTGCAAAACTGTGTTTGTTTTAAAGGCACTTTATCAGCCTTTAGCTTTGCTGGCTTTTGCGGTGGAGGCGTTGCGGGGTGGTCCCTGCTCGCCGTGCCGAGGGACCAGGTCAGCCTCGCGCTCGCAATCAGATCCCACCCTGAACCCCTGACAATTCAGAGCCCTGGGCTGCCTCTGCCCGTGGGTGCTAACCGGCCGTGTTTCCAACACAGTTGTCAGCTCGGTTTCCTTTGTACACGTCTCTGTGCAGCTCTCTGTTTACCTTGCGACTATAATCTTTCTGCCCCTGAGCAGATCGGCGGGAGCTCTCAGTGCACAGCAAAAGAAATGATGCCGTTGGAGGTAGCAGGAGCTCGTCTGAACTAGCAGTCTGGTGTGCAAAGTGGAGCAGCACCCAAACATTTCCACGCCTCGTCCTCTTGCTTCTTTCTAGGCTTACCGTGTGTCCTTTTGTCTCCGGACAAGTGACTGACACCGCTCAGCCCCCTGCTTGGCACCTGCCCATCATGCAGCATCCAGGCCACAAATAGCCCCGGCCAGTAACACCAAATTTCTGTGTTCTACCATTATTCCCATGTTTCGCTTCTTTGCAGCTAACTGAAGTTAGCAATGCCTTTGTTTAACACTTCATTCACTAAGTACAGCCCCCGCCTTCCCACCAGGACCACTTCACCCCAGGCAAGACAGGTCACTTGTGGGACGCTGCTCCAGGCCACTCCAGACCAACAGACCTCCAGCCAAAACCCTTCAGCAACCAAAGTCACTTCCCAGAGACAAACCGACCACCCTCACGGGACTTTCTCCTTGTTCTGCCTCCCCCACAAGCCAAGTCTTCACCCGGGGTACGTTAGGAGAGCTGCTAAGGTCAGGACTAACTGTTATTGATACCTAAATGTTCTCTAGGCTCTTCACCCAGCTCACTGCAGCTGGGGTGGTTTATGAACAAGCTGCGAATCGGGCTCTGCGCAAGCACCCGTCCGACCAATTCCCTCTGCTTCCAAAGAGCCAAAGGGCACGGGAGTTTTCACGGTTCACCAAGTAGTTAGAACAGGATAATCATTAACCTGCTGAGGACAGTCTTTCTTTTGTTAGGCCCTTTATCAGATTATCTTGCTAACATAACTGGGGAGGATCTGGGTGACGGGTGGGGGTGAGGGGGAGCAATGCTCTGCACCGCTTGTCTGTCACAAAATCACAGCTGTCCCAGCATGGCAGGCGGGGGCACGGAGGTAAGGTGCGTTTTTGCTGCCATGTCAGGCCAGCCTGTTGTGTATGGAGGTCTGGATTCACGTGGCTTTGATTCAGTTCCAACCCAAAACGCCCCAACAGCTGCGTCCAGATCTCCAGAGGTGCTTTTGCTATAGGAAACCTTAGATGTGTTTGTGGGCACGACTCACCGTACAGGTCCTTTGCGCTCAGCTTGGAGGCTCCGTCCGCTCTGCCCATGCTGCCACTGTAAAAGAAAGAAGGTACAAATAAACCGTCAGCTCCTGGATCTTTTTAACGTCTGCTTTCACACTGCAACGATAATCAGCACAGCTGCTGTCCCGAGAGGGACCAGCCCGGCCCTCCTCGTCACGTCCGTCAGACGTGGTACGACTCCGAATTACCTCGGCTTGTCGGACCGTGCCGGCGGCTCCCTCTGCAAGCCTAGCTGTTATCCACACCGCAGGCACGCGTCACTAAACCCAGCAGCTGGAAGCAGGAGACAGAGGAGCCCATCTAGGCCTGTCCCCACTACGGTTACCTTCACACGCACTGTCCCTGGAAGGACATCGCTTCTGCAGGGGCTGCTTTAAGGACGGCGGCTCCCAGTGTGCCATAAGCCGGGTTGTTACAGGGAGCAGCGCAAGGGAAATGGAGACCTCTCCTCTCCAGACAGCAGGAGCGGGCAGGGACGGGGGAAAGAGCTGGTCGCTCTGGCTTCACCGGGAAGCTGCTGTGGGCTGCCATAGCGCCCAAGCCACAGGTGGAGGGGCTCCTGGTGTCCATCTCTTCTCTCCACCTAATGCAGCATTACCAAGCCACAAGGCACGCGAGGTGCGAGGCAGCGATGCTGGCCACGGCCCCAGCTTGTGAGGTGCCCAGGAAGGCTGAAACCAAGCCCAGGGACTTGGGGGGCAAGTGGGACCACTAGGAACGTCCCCTTGACTGGTAGGAAGGAGTCGTGGTGCCCGCCACGGAACGGAGGAAGCCCACCACGGAGATCCTTACTTTGATGAGCCAGCGTTGCTGCTGGGGGATCCCTTGAGACTCATCTCACTCTTCGCAGGACAGGCAACTGCAGGAGAAAGAGAAGAGACAGGATTAGTGATTAGAAACCACACTATCAGATGATTTATCAGGGCGCGTGCTGCCCTCCCCGCCTCTGATTTGGGGTCTCGAAGCAGCAGCGTGGGCAGATGGGAGCAGTCAGGGGAGCAGGACGGGGTTTCCTTGCCGCTCTCTGCCCCCTGGCTCAGACACCTCTTGCAGCTCCGACCTGGGCTGACGATGACACATCCCAGGATACCTTCCCCAAACGTCTTTCCACCTCTCCCCTCTTGCCTGTCCCTTCCAGGCACACCCCGACTTTGTGGTATTTCAGCACAGCCTTTTCTAGCAAAGCAACCCTGCCGGCAGCTTAGCGGGGACTGACGGGGCTGTTGCCTTTATGGGGAGACCTGATCGCCCTCTACAACTACCCGAAAGGAGGGTGTAGCGAGGTGGAGGTCAGTCTCTTCTCCCCGGTAACTAGCGATAGGACAAGAGGAAACGGTCTCAAGTTGCGCCAGGGGAGGTTCAGGTTGGACGTTAGGAAGAACTTCTTCACTGTCAGAGTCGTTAGGGATTGGAACGGGCTCCCCAGGGAGGTGGTGGAGTCATCGTCCCTGGAGGTGTTCAAAAAACGTTTAGATGTGGGGCTTTGAGACATGGTTTAGTGGGTTTAGTGGGCATGGTGGCATCGGGTATACGGTTGGACTTGATGATCTTTGAGGTCTCCTCCAACCATAACGATTCTGATTCTGTGAGTCTGTGGTCTGTCAGAGGCCATGAACACACATGGATCCCTGTGGCCGTGTGCTCTTGACTGGAAGTGTCCTGAGCCGTTTTTCACGCCTATAGTGCCATTATCGTTTGTTACATGGCAATTTTAAACTCTGTACCAGCTGTTAAAGTATCTGTACCAGGGTATTGCCCGCACAGAGAAAAGTGAGATAATTGTGAATGCTGCTCCACTGGCAGCATAAGGATGGAGAAAAATTTACTGCGATGGCTGAGTACTTGGTGAGAGACAGATAGGCTCAGATCACAGATTTTTTTTCCTCCTCTTTCAGATGAAAATTATAAATAATGTGAGAGAAAATGAGAGAGATCCAGGCACTGCTCTGAGAGCAGAATTGCAAGGGGAAAAAAACCCAGGGAAAAACAAGGTGTAATAAAACCTCAGGGGATGCTCTGTATTGGCATCCAAGATCTCCACCTCTGCTCCAGTGAGTGCAGGAGCCAAAGGGAAGCCAAGACAAGTGTTTTTATTCACTTCTGAAAAGCTCAGGGGGCACCTGCCCGTGGGCTGGGCGCTCAGCACCTTTTTTTTGCTTCCCCTGGGTCAGGCCCTGCTCCCCTCATTCTAAGGCTGTCAGAATTCAAAGGTATGGCTTTAAAATACTCGTCGTTGGCCTGAAGGAAGAAATTCATCAGTGTCTTCAGGGGGATTTCCTGCGAGGGGACCTTTGAATGTGCTTGGTGTGTGCCGGGGGGCCGCCGCGACAGCCGTCCCTGGCAGGCAGCGGAGCTGCCCCGCAAAGGCTTTTCTTAACTGCGTTTAGGCTAAAGTGTGCGTAATCCCCGCGTAATCCCCAGGGAATACTTCGGAGTCATCCCGGGCACTTGGGATTTCCCCTCTGGAGGCTGACTCTCTCTGCGGCAGGGCTGGTTGTATCGGTAGCAGAGCTGCCCTAGATTCCTTACGTATCCTCGCGTTGGAAACCCTCCCTTGTGGTATTTTGCTCCGTGTGTTTCCCCCTGAGGTGAGGGCAGCGACAGAGCCTTCTCACGGATCTGAACAAAAAGGCACGTCGGCCGGAGGTGGGTATTTTGGGGAGGTGCAGCTCGCCGGGCGAAGTGGACCGCCGTGGGCATGCTGCCTGTGGCAAACCACTAGCAGCATCGCACCGCCGCGCACCTCCACACCACGCACGGGCTCTGTGGAGACCCCCGGCCTGTTTTGGGCTCAGCTTTATGGCTTTCAGCCGGCTTTGTCTCGCAGTAACACTCCTCAGCGCTGAGACACCCTCAGAAATCCCTTTGACGTGCATTTTGTAGCTAGTATAGTAAATTCTCCCTTTTTCATCTCTCTTGTGGTTGACACTAAAGGCCATGCACGCACACACATGCAGATATAAATTTGTGTACCTGTTAGAATAGAAACTTGGTGTTCTGCCAGCCCCTCTGAGTGTAACAAAACCCATCCTGCACCCAAGCTCGGGTGCCTGTGAATTTTTCCTCTGTTAATGGCTGGCTGTTGGTTTCCTTTTACAGTCCTCAGAGTGGTCCTATCTCCCAGATCTCTCTGCGCATTAGCATACGATACCCAGAAAAGGGAACGTGCGCTAATAAGCCCAGCTCTGGTCTGCTCACTTCACACCATCCAAGCGCTTTAGTCCCAGGGCTGACGATCACAGCTGGGGATGTTTCGGCATATTAATGTAATATTTCTGGCTCCCTTTCACTTGCTGCCCCAGGGCCACGTCCAGGTTACTCCAGGGGTAAGTGGCACTGAGTTTGTCCCGTGGAGTTCAGAGCTTGCTCCCGGGCCCCAGCCATCGAACAACAGGAGGACCCAGGGATGCAGCCAAGGTCACCCTACTTTTTGTTTCTCCTTCATGAGCTCTGTCCAAAAGACAGACTCTGGGGATCTGCTCCTGCTTTTAGAGGAACCCATCTGGTCAAACCCTACGTGGCTGCCAGAGGAGCAGACCCCGTGGCAATGGCAGAGGTTGCTGCTCAGCTTCGTGGGTGAAGCGGGACCGACCATAAAACGAGCCCATTCTTTATCCCACGGTCGTTAATAAGAAAGTTCTGATGGGATAAGCTGGGCTCCCTAGAGGAAGGCAGGATAAGCTACCGTGTACCTTGGCTAGTGGAAACACCGCCGGAGCCCACCGGTATCAGCGTGACTTGCCAACACGCTGCTTGAAATGTGCAGTGGGAACACCCAGCACCACGAAACAGCAGAAGGGTTTTGTGCTGCTTGCAGTCCCGTTTATACCCTGACCCTCCAAATGTCTTCCACCCGGCCGAGCAGAAGCTGTAACGCATTAGCAGCGCTGACATTTCAGCGAGGGGCTGATTACAAATTGCTCTCTCCGACAAGTCCGATCGAATGATCCCTGGTCCGTCTCGGCATTTGTAACGCAGTAAACCCCAGTGTCCTCCTTTCCCTTTGCCCAGTACCGTTGGAAGGTCATCCTCGCTGCCAGGGTGCCTGCATCCGAAAGCAGGCATGAAGCTGGCAGCGATGCGAGCGCCTGCCAAGCCAGCAGGTCCTTATCCTGCTGGGCTCCCTTCTTCTTATTTGCTCATGCTATTTTCATTATTTAACCTTTGCCTAGTTCTTACCGCTGCCTTAAGGGCCATGTCTCTGTTCAAATGTGTTAATCGAAATGAGGGTGTGGTGTGATGCTGGCCAAGTTAAACCAGGACAGAGCCTCGTGCCAGAGCTTTTAATTCCGTTTAAATTGCCTGATACTAATTGAATCCTAGCTGGCAGACTCGGAGGGCACATTTCTGGGGGGGTTGGAGACTTCATAATGATTTTGCTAAATCAAGAGCCAGCCGGACTTGAATAAGATGAAGGAAGGGCTGAGAGTACTTCACCTCTAAATGCGGTCGGAGCCAAAGATAAGGCACGAGAGACGGGATGGGGTTATGGCCGAGCGACTGGCTTTCCCCAGGTTTCCCCCTCCCCGTCGGGGCATCCCTAAGAGCTCCGGCAGTCTGCAGCCTCCGACACACGCGTCGTCTTCTCCCCGCTGTCATTTCAGCTGTGGTTCACGCTTCCCTGATTACAGGGTTCCTGATCTCCCTCTTATCTCCCTTATCGCAGCAGGGTGCGGCTGCTTTCTCCTCCTTCCCCAACTGGACAAGCATGCATAGGAAGGGAAGCAAGAGGCAAATTTGGCAGCGATGTGTAGCTGTGCAGGGCTTGCCTTTGACTCAGCCTTATCAAATCCAGTTTCCAGACCACGCACTCACTCTTTTGATGGTGCAGGGCAATGTTTCTCCATGGGTCACCAAGAAAGCCAGCTAAGCCTTGCATGTAAGCCCAGCGTTTAATGGGATAGGGGCTCCAGCAGCTAAGCCAGGCTCAAAGTCTGGCTGTGAGGACGGACAGCAGCACGACGCTTCTGCTTGGTGGGACTTACAGGGAAAGCTTAACTGGCTGGCACCATCACCCACCCCAGGCCAGGAGATCTCCTGTGCTGAAAGAGAGGGCTGTAGGGAGGCCAGCAGAAGTCAATGCTGAAGGACATCAAGGTGGGTGAAGTCGTCTCGTACTTTAAAGCACAGGAAATCTCACTCCCTGACTTTCCGGACAGTCTTATCCTTGGAGGTCAAATATCCTCCCAAAGACACACGGAGTCAGGATAGGAGCCTGGCATTGTTGTCTGTGCTACATTTCTGTACTTTTATAGCAAGTGGAAGCCAGCCATACATTGTTTTGACTTTCTTTGAAGAGGGAGCTGCAACATTGCAAGGGTGGAGAAGCTTGGGGAGGGCGGGGGGGGGAAGAATAATAGCTCTCTTCTCTGTGGGCCGATCACTACTGTTGTCGTATATTATTTTTATTAGGAATACTTCTCCCTTGTCTGCTGCGGTCATATATTTTTGTTCTTACAGCAAATGGAAAGAGATGGTGAAAATTTCTGGACTTTGGGTGAAGACTGAACAATGTGAAAATGAGAAATACTAGTGTCTTTTTTAGGGCTATTATTATTATCATCAGTGTTAATAACAGTAGCAGCATTTAGTGTTTGTTGGGTGGTTTTCATCATGGGTCTAAGAGTACCTTTAAGAGTACGATCAGGTAGAGTGAGCTGGAGAAGGTTTGTTGGTATCAGAGCCCGTTAGGATATATGCCTGTAGTGGTGGAGAAATGCTGGGCAAAATGCAACAGCTTTTGCTGGAACAACAGTGGAAAAATATGGCAAAAACCCCAAAACCTTAAAAACTGACAAGCTACCTAGGACTAACAGTAAGATTTTTCCTAGCATGCTCTAACCCATTTCTAACAGCCCTTGTCTTTGTTTCCATCAGTCATCCCATTGAAATCTGCCCAGTGTGACGGGACTTCCAAAATGCCCACAAGCTAGTATTGAAACATGTTCGCCCACCTGGAGCCGTGGTACTGATACTGATGGTTTAACCCATCTGTCACCAAAAGGGGTCAAATAAGATCTGATGTCTGTCATCTCAAGTGTTTCTCAGACCACCTGGAGTGATGCCAACATGCAAAGTGGTCCCTGGTGCCCCCCGTCAGGTCAACCCAAAGGTGGTGGTGGGGAATGGCTTCACTCCATAGTGCGTGTGAAGTGCTCGAGGACGTGGCGAGGGAAGTCTCTGCACTGAGGAGATTATGGAGCTTGGGCACTGGTGGAATACCTGTGACGGAAACGGTGCCCGGGGGCCCTGCGTGGGGTGGGAGGGCACAGAGATAATGAGGGTGCTGCTGTCTGTGCTTGTAGCCCGTGCCAACGGATGGGCCAGGCAGAAATGCTAGATTACTGAAAGCCTCGGCAAGTAACATAAAGCGTCAGTTAGAAACATTAGCTGGCGACCACATGATGTTATCTTTTAAACTTCCCAGGACAAGAAAGCGCCGTCTGTTAGGGTTGCTGAATGTTTTCATAAGGGAATGTCACGCTGGCAAAAGCTGTTTGATGGACTGTCCCGCAGTCTGCTTGTACCCACGCAAGAGCAAAGGGAGCGCAGGCACTGATAGCCGTGTCCTGCACGCTCTGTGCTCCAGACAGCCCCCCAGCCCCTGCGGGTATCGGGCTAACTGCCGTGATCCGTCCTGCCCGCTGGGATCGTATCGAAGGACCTGGCAGATAGGCCAGGCTACAATCCCACATCAATCCACGAACAAAACAGCTTTCGGGTCTTGGTGAGGCGCTGGGACCTGTGTGCTCAGTGCTCCTCACGTGGCATCAAGAGAGGTAAATTCACACGATCTGGTTTAGCTCTCTAAAAGTGCCTGTGAGATGGACCCTGGGAGCCCACGGCAGACCTGAAAACTTAACCTGGGTCTCTTGTGTCCTGGTCGGGGCTCCTAGTGATGAAACCACCCTTCTCCTGCTTTTAGTTGCTTTTCTGAACCTGCCGGTAAGGATGCCTCACAGGGCTCACTGAAAGAAACTCAGACCTGCTTGGTAGGGTCTCTGCCAAGAACACGCCCTCTTAAAGAAAATTGTCTTTGGGTTAGTCAGAAAGCATCTGGGGAAACCCAAATCCAGAGCAAAGCAGCTGACAGCCAAACAAATTAACACGTCGTTATTCTTGTTGCTGCTCCTTTGTAAAAGCAAGCGAGCAAGGCTCTTGTCCTATCTGAAATTTCCGAACCCTGTCTTTGCAGATCAGGCCTTGCAAATCACGGTGGTTCAGTGGGACCATCGGAACTTCACGACTCTGTTTTAACCTGTCGCTGGTGATTGCCGCTTTGAAAAGGGGAACACATCCAACCAATATTTCTCAGAGACCCTGGTGACCCTAGAAGTCTCCATTCTTATCTGCGTTGTTTGAGATGCCTTTACAGTGCCCCAAGTTTTGGGAAGTGGTCAGTCCTGTTGTTCTTTCCTTCCTCCCTCCCTCCTGCCCATGGCACCCTTTCAAGTTATCTTTACAGCGACGGAGCCCCTCGAGATCGCAGGCCACTTTGGGAAGATGCCAGCCCCCATGGAAGAGGTGAGCGTGAATGGTCTGTGGTTTCAGGGTGTGCAGGGCAGGTACCATGTTACAGTCGTTACAGTCACAGGCAGCGGGTACAACCTGCTGGGTTCTGGAAGAAACACTCCCTGCTCTGTACATGGGATTTTTCACATTGTCGAGATTCCCCAGAAGACAAGCACCTGGATAACTATAACCCAGCCCAACAGGTCAGAATAGGTCCGAGCAGAGAAGAACCAGGAGTTCTTTGGCCTCCATGGGAGAAGCGGCAGCAGCTCTTTTAGACTGAGGCAACTCAGATCTACAGCCCCCGCTTCGATGGACCCCGGCTGCCACTTCTTGTTTCAGTCCCTCCCTCCGTATGTGCTGTGCCCTTCCATGCTGTATCCTGCAGAGCACCAGGGTAAGATTTATACCCGTTGCTGAGGATCACACCCAAGCAGGCTGTGCCTTCGTCACTCACCTCCTCAGAAACCGTGATTTGTGCTGAAAAAGTATTTCCTGGGAAAATGTTTAGGCAGACTTCCCGGCGCTGAGAGGGGAGCATCCACCCACCTGCTCAGCAGCGGAGCTTGGCATGAGCGGTCCCTGGGACCACACAGCCCTGCCGGATTGCACTGGACATTTGGAGGCAATGCAGCCCCTGGCTTTACTATTGATTGCCCAAGGGGCTGAGATGGAGGCTTGGGAGTTGATGCTCAGAAGCACAACCTGATACCACGGAGCAAATGTGCCAATATTTACAAATTCTGATGCGAGACTCACAAACTAGAGAGGGCATGGGAAGTTACCCCCCGTGTCCCCCCAAACACACACATACGCACACATGTGCGTGGCCCTTTCCAGTCCGTGGGATGCAAACCGACCTTCGTTTAGGCCCGGGTCAGGAGTCCCGGCAGCTCTGGAGGCTCTCGGTGCCTGCAGGGGCTCTGCAGGTTCGCTGAACCAAACTAGGAGCTTTTATATTCCTGCCAGAAGGTAAAACCTTCCTTCAAGAAACACAACCAAAAGCAAGTCTAGACAGTGCCCTGCTCTATAAATACCCAGGGAAAATGCACAAATAGACGCAGTCTCTGTCATCTTGGGAAAAAACGGGAAGCTGACTCCAGTACGCCTCTGAACGATGTGTTTGCAGAGTCTCGTGCTGAGTCACAGCTCCTGAATTTACACTTTTCCTCTCTGTTGGAGGAATCCCGCAGAAGCCAGCTGGAGGAAAAACACGGAGCAGGTTGGGGCTTGCTGTGTGTCGGCTGAGCTCGCCTCTTGCCAGGGTACCAAGCGGAGCATTATCGACACTTGGGCTGCAGTTTAGCAAGCTGGAGAACCAGGCCCAGAACTAGCGTGCCAATTATTAATAGGTGCTTTTGGAAAGAAGGAAGGAGACAGATGAGCGCACTTTGTATAAAAGCTCATTAAATGGTTTAAACTAAAAGACCCCAGTTCAAAACTTCCCGAACGGGAGAAAGTGTAATGTGAGTGCCTTGAATTCCCCAGGAAGAAAAAACCAACTTGACGTGTTCCCTAGGCTTCCCGGGAAGAGAGGAGTGTTGTGGGGAATTTTGTAGCTTTTCCCATGTCCTATTCTTATTTGTGCCCACACCTTCTGTGAGCAGAGCTTGTCCCCTCGCCGTGGGAGGCTGGTGCTGGCCGTGGGGCTGTCTGGGCAGGACGGGGGGCTCCAGCCATCCTGCGCCGGTGCGGGCAGGACCCATGGACGTAGCATGCCTGGTACCCAGAAACTTTGCTGGAGAAATGCACTGGTAGTTGTCGTGCTGAAGGTTTCTCTGCCCTGCGTCCTTATTCAATCCCCCCCCGCCAATGATCCCTTTCTCCTAGCCTGGTGCCAGATGCCGGGAGCTGGATCACTGGCAGCAAGGGGGTCATAGCTGTGATTTTTAGAAGCGGGGAAGGATTTGACACTGTGACTCTGTTGATGAAAGGGATCCTTTTTATTTTCTCTGGGTAGAAATCAGAACTCGGACATCAGGCCAGTAAAAATAGGGAGTGACTCCGCATGTGTGTGTCCTATTCCAGAGCCGGACGGATAACGGCCCAAGGCACTGCCCTGTTCTGCTCCAGCCCAGCCTGAACGAGGGCATTGAATCGCCTCCGCGTTCGGGCAAAACACCAAACCCCTGCGGTAACTACCAGCGCGCTCGGGGCTCCGGGCTGCAAGCACCGACTCCCAGAGCTGTTCCTCACGTGCGCCTCACCGTATAGTCAGAATATCTCGCTTTTCCAGGCTCAAAGGCATTTGTGAAACAGCTGGGAGACTCAGCAAAAGGCTGGCAGAGGTGGGGCAGGATGGGCGGGGGGCTGGGGTGATGGAGAAGGTGTAAGGGCTCCTGCTGTGCCCCTCCTGCTTCACGCCGTGGTGGTGAGGCTCTGATCGGGGGCACAGCAAAGTGGTCTCCTTCATGGTTGGACTTTAAGAAAAAAAAGCTGATTTGCTGAGGGCTGTCGCATCCATGCTTGAAAGGTGGTGGTGTGTTTATCCAAAGCACCCGTAGCAAAACTGCTTCTTCCAGAAGCTTTATCTGGTCCAACCACCAGCTGCCACCTCTACACCGACAACACACTGACACTGCCTGGGTGGTCCCTGTTAGTCCCTGATGGGTATCAGTCACTTCTTGCCGTCTGTGGCCGTATGGGGAGGTAGGAGATTGGCCTTTGCTGTCACGACTGCTTTGAGCTCATCGCTCAGGTGCATTCATCGTTCATTACACGACTGCTGTCGTGTGTAAGTGCACGGTGACCCCACCTCACGGTAACACCGCAATCCTTACGGGCTAGCCTCAGCAGTCCTACTTTGTTACTGCTTTTACACCAGACCTGTAAAGCCTAACGGGTACGTTTCGCAGGCCAATTCACTTTCCACATTGCTTCCCAGCGAAGGCCTTTAGCCCCAGGAGGACCGCGATCCTGAAACCTGGCTAGTGCCAGCCCAAACAGGGCTGAAATGCTTCAAGGAAAGATGACTGGGTGGTACGGCTGGTCCCGCACCAACCCTCGGGAGGGGCAGGAGGAGTTTGGTTTGTAAATGGCCTCCTCCGTGCTGACCGGTTCATGAGCAATACAGAGGTGTTGAGATCAACGGGACATTGACACCGCCTCCTCCTAAAGGAAGGGCATTTTTGGTCACTCCCTGAAACGCTGATTCACTTGCCTGGCAGAAATTCAGGCGTGGAGCAGGGCAGTCGGCACGTCAAGAGCTCTTTCTCCATCAGAGAAGAGCTTGTTATCAGGCTGAGAGCCACTTTGGGGGCCACGTTTAGCTTCAGCTTGTCTCCAGCACGGTCATCTTGAAGTCTCGGGGGGTGCAGCGAGATGTGGACCGTGACTGGTAAATCTGAACCAAGAAATATTTATCTCCACACGATGGTAGCTTTCCCCAAAGCAAGGGGGAGGGCTGCAGCCTGTCTCCCTCTGCCCCTACCAGCGAGCAGCCATTTCTCTCGTCTCCCCGCTCCCCTTCCACATGCCTGCCTACGGCAGCTGAGCCTTGGGGAAGCTAATGCATCGAGCATTTTCATATCCTGCTGTAAAACTCGCCCTGGGGTTTTTGCTGGGAGGGTGGGGCAGAAGATTTGAGGGAGGAGATTCATCTCTTGAAAATCGCATTTGAAGTTTAAGGCTTTTCCAGCCTTCTTAGGCTAATCACGACAATATTTGTTGCCATCTCTTCCCACCCCATTTTGTGCTTCCTACTCATATCCTGTCTGGGTATTTTTGGCCACTTGCTAACAATTCATTTGAGCTAAAACTTGGCACACGGGAGCTCGGCTCCGAGTGTCACTGCAGGAAAACAAGCCGACATTGGATTTAACCAGCTCAGTGACCTGGTGACAACCACGCTCCCAGAGACGTGGCGGGGTTCAGGTCTGCTTCTGGTGCGGCAGGGGATGGGGCTGTTTCGTACCGGGTGTATTCAGCCCCTGGAAATGCACCCGGGGCTCTGGCCGGGCATCCTTCCTTTGATGCAGGCAACGACCGCACCTCCCAAGCGCTGCGAGCGCAGAGGGTGAGCGGGGTCTTGCTCGGGGGCTGCTGCTGGGCTCCTCTGCCCCCTCATCCCACGTTGCCCGGAGCCGCCGGCTGGGAGCGGGGCTAGGAGCACAGGCAGCCAGAGCTGGGCCCGGCCCATGCGGCAGAAACAAATGTCCGTGCTGGCAGAGCACAGCTCTGGAGACTTCGCTGACGTAGCTCTGAGCTCCTGTCTCAGGGCATTGGCAACGGCTCTGGATGCAGCTTGGATCAACAAGGGTCCATCATCCGCCCGGCTCAGGGGAGCCAGCTGTGCTGCCGAGGGTGGGAATAAGCCAAACATGTCCATGCAGCAGCACGTGGGCTTTTTTTAGTAGTAGTCTCATCTAGCTTTTTTCTTTCTGTTGTTGGTATTTTCATATATATGTCACAGTAGATAAAAATCTATATGGAAGATGGTGATTTATCACTTCCCGGTCAGCTCGGAGAGGCAGAAATGGGAATTCATCAAAATGTGCTTTTGCCATCAGCCATTTATTTGTTTTACCTGCAAAATGCTGAGATTTTTGGATTCCCAAAAAGAGTCCCCACAGGAACTGTAAACTTGATTGCTGATGCAAAGTATGTTCTGTTGCAAAATATTTAACCAAACTGTCATGCCCAGCTGAGGATAGCCCTGCTCTGTCTTTGCATTCAGAAGCCAAGATGGACAGGCACAGAAAACAGGGAGGGGAAGAGAACCAGGCGTTATTCTCAAAAGCCCTATGCAGGAGACTCGCTCCTTTCTTAAGACACAGACCGCGGATCAGAGAGGAGATTTCAGCTCAGCGGTCTGACAGACACCTCCTGTGCCTCCTTCCCCATGTCCCTCCGCTCTGCAGGGCTCGGCTCCCATCAGCGCAAGGGCACCAGGAGAATTTACAGCCTCGCAAAGGGGAATACACGGAGGACTGCGAGGGGATGAGCGTGGAGGAGAGGTGCAATGTGGGTGCCTACGCTGGCAGGAGCAGCGGGCTGTCAGTCGGGGGAAGAGCCGCAGTCAGTGCCGGGCATTCCCACAGGGGATGGACCCAAGGGCAGCTGATCCAAACCGGCTCATTCATGGCCTGCGCCCTTTAAACTCGTTTTAAGCAACTTGTCTTGCTGTCCTGTGCGTGGCTCTTGACTGAGCTGTAGCATTTGGAGCCTTCTGTCAGCAAAGTCTGCTGGAGAGACTCCTTGCATTAACCCTTGGGGATGCTGTTGGACACAGCAATCTTGTTCTGGTAGTTCCTCTCTCCTGCTTTTAAACTCCCGCTTGGTTTTCACTCCGACACCTGGGCTAAAGATGAGCGAATGGCCCTGGTTCTCTCCTAGCGCCTTGCGCCGTACCCTGACAAGTTACAGCCTTGGCTCCAGGAGCAGGTCCTGCCCTGCCCACCCTCCTGCTGGCCCCAGCCACCACCTCGTCCCCGGCAGCGGTGCGCGGGAGCACTCCAACCCAGAGCAGGAACCCACGGGTCTTCAACCCCCTTCCCATCACAGGTAGGTATTTTTTAACTCACTGGTGTATTTTCCAGCCAGGTCAGCTCCAGAATCCCACTCGCAGCCCAGCCCCGCCAGCCCTCGTGCTGGCACACGTATGGAACGTCGCAGGAGGGCGAGCGGCCGGGAACGGCTCAAGCCTCGCCCTGCGTGCGGGCGGGTAAACCCTGGGCTTTCACAAGGTGATCAGCTGTCATCTGCCTTGGTTCCCGATGTCTGGGCTTTCCGTAAAGCTACCGAGCTCTGTGGATAGGGCTGGCAGGAGGGGTTTTTGCAGCATGAGCAGCCAGTAACACAGAAACCAGAACAGTCCCATGAGAGAGCATTCTGAAACAAAAAAAAAGTATGTTCCCTTTGCCCTTTGTTTCATTTAGAATAGAAGGATGTGTGAGGCTGGGTTTATCAAAAGAATTTAAATGGCAGTTTCTAATCTTACGGTGCAGAGATGTTTTAACAATCTTGCCACAAAAAAATTAATCTCCTGCAAGGGCAAGGAGGAAAAAGCACAATTGGTCCCTGCAGCGGAGGCCTGGGACAGGCGGCTGTGAGGGCAACCAGGGAGCTTACAGGGCTGGGAAGGGGAGAGACGAGTTTCCTACGATGTCTCAGAAGGAAAGGTTTCACTAGCCACTCCTGCATGCCCACAGGGGCTTGGCACAGGGATTTCTAGTCCGGAAAAGCTAAAGCTCTGCAGGGGGACATCAAGGAGATGCTTTCTGCTGTGGGAACCTCAGCACGGCGGAGCAGGTTGCCCAGAGAGGTTGTGCCGTCTCCATTCTTGGAGAATTTCAAGAACAGACTGAGCAAAGCCCTGCACAACCTGTTCTGATTTCAGAGCTGGCCCTGCTTGGGGTTGGACTGATGTTCTCCTGAGGTCCCCTTGGCCTGAACGGCCCTGCCATCCTCAAAGAGGAGAGCGGGAAGGAGCAAGAAAGCCCTTTTATGTCGGGTGGGCAAGCTGTGTTTGCAAGGGCTGGGGCTGTTGGAGGACGGCACACGGTCGTGCCAACACGGGCCACGTGGATTCTCCTGCAGCCAAAGGAGCAGGCAGGGGTGGTGTTTACCACAACCTGTGGTTTAAAACCAGCGAGCTCTCTTCACTGGACTGACTGTCTTTAGGGTACGCTGATCCTTAAATGAGCCACAGGTTTATGGGTCACTTCTGGAGCAAGGAAAGGTTTGCGGAAGCAGGGTTGTGTCTAAACATGCACGTTGAAGAACCTGGCATATTCTGAGGTGGTCATTTTGAAGGCAGGGGCAGGTGGCCCTGAGAGCACAGGAAGGCACGTGGTTTTGAGAGAGACAGGGAGCCTCTGACTGCACGGAGAAACCAAAGTCATTTCTCCTCCATCTCAGTAAATACCAGCTTTACATCTGACAGCACAGATGTAACCGTGGTAGCCAGCCCTCCTGCACATTCTCCTTCAGCTGGACATAAGTATATGTACGTGTCATTTTTAGCCCTTTTGGTAATTCCCCTTCCTGGCCTGGCTTTGGCAGGGATGCAGCCCTCCTGCCCACAGCTCTCTGCAAGAGGTCATGAGCTCACCGAGTCCTCTTTTAGCTCGAGTCGTCGGGGGACAGGATTCGGAGACGAGGACCTGAGTGCCAGTCGCCCATGTGGCGCTGGAGCGGAGCACGGCTTCTGCGAGCAGCATCCTGGCAGCTACGTGCACTTGGCTTGGCAAGGACCGATCACGTTGGAGTCAGCGCTCTAGGGGAAACACCAGGGACTGCCAAGGGTGCTGACAGCCCAGATCTCTCCCACAGTCTTCTCCGCTGCTTTACATCATTCTTCTAACCTTTGACCATTTGCTCACAAGGTCTTGGCAGACAGGGAGCAGAGAGCAGGAGTGTCTCTGGGCTTCTGCCAGGTGTGGAGCAGATGTTCTGGGGACCTGTCTGGTCTAGTTTGCATGTGACTGTGGCAGGCAGGCTTTGACCGCTCAGCTTGTTTCTTCCAGCCACCCTCAGTCCTCACTTCCTAGGCTGTGATTAAACTTGCATGACATTTCCTTCCCCTGAGCAGTCATTGGGGTTGGAGCTCCTCTCCTCCCTTCCGTCCTCCCTTTTGGCCCAGAGAAGCCAGAGACAGCTCCCTGGACAGGGGGTGGTCCATCACCTCTCCCATCACCCGTGCTCAGTTCCTGCTCGGGTGGCAGCTTGGGAGCACGCACACGGCTGTAGCACCCGTGGATGCCCAGGGGAGAGGACAGGAACAGGACAGGCAGACGGGGAGCCTCTCTGCAAAGTTTCCCAGCCTCCAGCACTGGGATTTAGGAGCTCTCAGTACCCTTTTTCATCCCTGAATTTGTCCAACTGCATTTGGCCAACCTGTGTAAACTTTTGACATCTGGAATGGCGTGTGGCAGATGCTCCCGCAGCTGGGCTCTGCGTGGCGTGCTCAGCCATCTCCTTTTGTTTATGCCGCACTTGCCAGGTGCTGGTTTCATGGGATGCCCTCCAGCTCTGTTAGCAGTAAACAACTGTTCCCTTATTCTCTGGCTCCGTGCCACCGGCAGCATCGCAGATCTCGAGGAGAGCAGCACCTCAGCTGTCCCTCTTCCAAGCTGAAGAGTATTGGAAGTTTCGTAACTTAAATCACACGTACAGGGGCCCTTCCTTCTCCATTTTTAAGCTCGGAGCAGAGGAGCAGTGGGAAAAGGGTGCTTCCATGTCAAGAGGATTGCTCAGGCAGCTGATGGCCGGACCACACCTAGGGTGTTACCTGCTCGTACTGGCAAAGACCAGCAATGAGCACAGCTCTGGTACATCCACTCTCAATTTATCCTGTTGAACCTGCTCCTGCCTAGTTTAGTGCAGCAGCTCATCTGACAGAGCTGCAGCTTTTCTGCCATTTGGGGTTTTTTTTCCAGCTGGTGAAACTTTATCAACTTTTTTTTCAAGCAATAGCAACTCCCAGCAACAAACCTGACAGTCCTATGGATCTAGAGTTAACCCTGAGAGCCTTTCATGTCACATTTACCCTCCCACCCTGACCCTTCTGTTGCAAAAAAGTGGGGAAAAAATCCAACCCAACATTTTCCCCATGTTATTCAAGTCCAGCCTACTCTGGCTTCATTTGAGTGCCTGGTTGGAGTGAGCGAGCGCCTGGCTGCTGGACTGAACCCTTCCTTCACTAGCCCAGGTCCTCTGCTATTGAAACTCCGCAGGGCCTGCTGGGGAATGCTGATTTGGGAATCAGCCCTTTGACTTCAGTGGGGCAAATTGCTGTTTCCATAGCTCACGCGTACTGCTCTCCTCCTGCAATTTAGAAGGGTTTGTGATCTCAGGTGTTGGAAAAATAGAGGTGAATCAGCAAGGGACCTGCCTGTGCGGTCAGGTACCGAGCCCATCTGGATGGAGATCATCTAGGGATGCTGGTGCGCAGGTGCCTGGTGGTACAAGCCTCCTTCCCCCGCCAGCCTGAGGGACCTGACTCTCTTCTCATGTGGATCTGAGCATGGATCAAGCCTGTTGAAATCCATCTAATTCCAATCAGCCTGCTGCTTGGGTGCAATCTGGGACAGACTCTTCGTCACAGAAGTCCTGCCTGTGTCAGACATTAAGAGCTGGAGTCTCAGCAAGGGACGATTTGCAAAACTCTGTTGTGGTCAGCGTACAGCGACTGAGCCGTTCCCTACTACCTAACCTTACAGCAGGCAAGCAACATCCACACCTGCACAGGCTACCTGGATACGTGTTCTTCCTCTTCCTTCTTCACCTTCTTCTGAAAGTCCCATGTCTCAACCTAGAAGCAATGCCTAGAGCATCAGGTACTGAAAAAACGATGAACTGCCTTGCTGTGTGAAAGTCAGTGTTACAGATTAACCTGCGGGAATGGCCAGAGACAAGTCCATTCACTTCTTCCCCAGGGGAAAGCATGAATATCTTTCTAGGGAACAGGGAGGTTTTAATTAGTGCTCCCTTCTGCATAAAGCCTGGCTCTCCTACTCTGCCTCCTCAGATGAACACAGCTATAATTAAGAGGCAGCAGTGTCAGGAATGAGAGCAGGCTCCAGCCTGTGATTTATTAAGGGATGTCGTGGGTGCAATTACCTTTCTCTCTTCTCCTCTCCCCAGTGTTTTTATAAAGTGAATTTACTGATGCAAGGAGCGTCTCAGGCTCAGGCAAATGGACGCCTCCGTGTTTATCTCCAGCACAGACAGAGCAAAGGCAGAGTCACTGCTTTTTCCTCCATGCAGTTACCACTGAAAGCCTCAAACCTGAACTGGCGGATTTTGTGTCCACAAGTTGCAGTTCTGGGCTGAGCCCCAACCCTCTGTGACCGCCTGTGACCAACACCTGGACCAAGGGCAGCACCCACCAGCACAACCATCTCCTGCCAGCAGTGGTAGGATGAGGAGTGACCCCAAAGGAGTTCTCTTGGTGGTAACGAGGAGAGCGGGACAGACGAGGACAAGCCACTTGCGTTGTCCGCAGCAATGAGGTGGGTCAGGGTTTGGGGTTTGCTTTGTATTTGCTGGTACAGGAATCTGGGGGAGCCCACGGCTTTGGGTGGCAGCTCTAGTTCTGGCAGCCAACACCTCTAATGCAT
The DNA here is from genome assembly GCF_000690535.1 of Cariama cristata. Lineage (NCBI taxonomy): Eukaryota > Metazoa > Chordata > Aves > Cariamiformes > Cariamidae > Cariama > Cariama cristata. Next base: position 19,157 of record NW_009637454.1, on the reverse strand, counting down.
GAAGAGGTTAGAACTGTCTCGGCTCCCAGATAGTTCCCACTCCTGGTCATCTTCAGTGAGAGGAAAGCTACGTGTAAATAGTCTGGGGGAGGGTGATGTTGACTCGGACTGTGCCTGTTTGCTTGATCTTAATCGCTGTCCCGCCAGCGGCAGTATTTTACTTTCTGAATTACTCAGCAATGGCGAGCATTACTGCTGGGTGGCTGAACTTTGGTTTATTGCCATTCAGATGGTCTGGACTTTACCTTTATAGGGTATAAATCTGGACAGGTTGAGACTGATAAGTCAGAGAGGGGGAAAAAAAAAAAAAAAAAAAAAAAGGAAGCAGGAAGAACAAAATTCAAGCAAGTTCAATCATGAACAGGCTGCCCAAAGAGTTATGGAGTCTCCTTCTCTGGAGATATTCAAAACCCACCTGGATGCAGTCCTGTGCAACTGCTGTGGGTGACCCTGCTTTGGCAGGGGGTTGGACTGGGTGATCTCCAGAGGGCCCTGCCAACCCTGATGGTTCTGTGATTCTGTGACTCTATGAAAAGCTTTTCGGGGCCAGTACCCTGACTGGAAACCCAAAGAAGGAAAGCATTCGCTAGCCCTTTCCAAGGTGGTGTTGAAAGATCTCAGCTCACCAAATGTGGAGTGTTCCTGTTCCACCAGCCATGGAAAGAGCTGCCTTCACCTATGGCAAGGCTGGGGTGGCAGCTGTGAGCCATGAGGGCTCACTGGTGCCACACTTGCCCGTCCTGACAGCCAGGGCTGTTACAAAATCCTATCCGCTGCCCATTCCTGCCCTCGGCCTCGGTCCCCACTGCCCTGGCAGTGCTCAGCTCCTCCATCCCAGTGAAATGCCCAAGAGAAGCTGCGGCAGTGTCCTGGGGGGTAGGAAAGGAGAGGTGAATAGGTGGGCTAATGCCTCAGCAGTTGAGGACCCAGGCGTGGTCTGGATGTGGGAATGTGCCCTTGGCACCTGAGATGAGGGTTTCTGGCACATGAGAGGTGTTTACCCATCTCAACCGGGGAAGGAAAACCTCTGTGGGAGATGCTTGTGAGCGGGGTTGATTTGTGACCCCCTGGGTGAAGGGGCATGGAGGATCCTGAGCAGGCCCTAGGCGCCACGCCAGCCACACTGACATGGAGCAGCCCGGCCTCTGCCATCAGCCCCTCGCCTTCTGCAGATATCAGGGTCCCCCTGATTCCGCAGGAACCGTCACCTCCAGGCTTCGCTTGGTGCTTCAAACCAAATAACCAGGGCCAAAGTAGCTTCTCTGGCCACTTCAGTCACTGCTCCCGGGCAGCGGAGCAGGCAGAGCCTGTCTCTCCCCACCTTTGGCTTCCTCTTCCCATGGGCTGGGAAGTTTTTGTTTTCCTCCCTCAGCGGAACCTCGGTGGCAGTGGGCGCCTTGCAGGAACGCCCGTGGGAGCATTTGGGGAACGGGAGCGAGGGCTGGGCTCTCCTGGGGAACTGCAGTGCAGGTCAATGGGGAAGATCTCCAAACCGGTCCAGCGCTCAGCTACACACCCTTCCCTCCCTTCTTAATTGCAACTCCTCCTGATTTATCTGGATTAACAGGAAATAAAAATGCCAAGGCTTTTTTGGTTAACCCCCCCCGGCATCGTGCATTTCAAGTTTGCAGGCGGGACCGTCTCCAGCCCAGGAGAAAGGAAGCCTCTCGGGGCCTGGGGGAAGGACGAGCTCTCGCCTCCTGTGCAGAGGTGGGAGCAGCCTTGTTCACGTTGGAGCAGCGCAACGACACCGATGTGTGGTATCGGCTCTCTCTGGGATCCCCTTCGACTCCCTCTTGACAGTGATTTGATGCAGGGAGCTAAATATTTTAGGGATGGGTGACAGCATACTTTTTCCCTGCATTTGCCATTTCAAACCCACTGCAAGCAGGTAGAGTTGCTGTTCACAGCCTCCCGGCTACATGAAAATCCTTGATGCTCCTCTGCTGTAACCCTGACATGAAAAGCTGTGTGGTCTTGTGGGCAGTTGGAGATCTTGGGCCTCCTGGGCCTCCTTGGATCTTGTCTCCTGCATCACTTGGGCATCGTACAGCGCCTGGCACCATTTCTGATGGTGCAAGGGCTCTGTAACACGGTCGGATGAGCAGGGAGGGTTTCTGAAGGTACCACCCTTCCCCTCCCTTCAAGTAGGAGGCTTGAATACCTCCTGGGCAGGCAGGTGGGTATTTTTCTGGGCATCTGCTGACCCTTGGCCAAAGCAGGGTGGTTCAGGAGGCCGTGCTGGCTGAGTCATGTGCTGCTGGATCTGCCTGGTGCTGCATGGGTGCTGCTGTTCCAAGCGGACACCCAGCTGCTGATAAAGCTTTACCGCAGTGTGGGAAACCAGCTCTGTCACTCTGGGAAGTCTGTGGACTTCCCTTGGCACTTCTCCTTGGGGGACACTTGGGAAGGCTTGCAAAGCTTGTGTATTTGTAGAGGATGATTATTTTATTGCCAATCACATCAAACTCATAGGCTAAGGGCCGTGCATGAACATCTGCCCTGGAGTTAAGAGCAGTACTGCTGCCTGCTGCTACTTAAAGTAGACGTGAGGCCAGATTTCAGCCCCCCACAAGGAGAAGATGGCTGAGTCTTCATCAAAACCACAAACCTGCCCTGACCTAGCGCTTGGAAGGAGACCATGGCATGGAAGAGAGGACGCAAGCAGAGAGTGTGACAGAGACACAGCTCCAAAGCAGCACCCCGGGATCCAGCCCCCTGGGAATAATACTCCGGGGCTGCCCCATGCTCTCAGGCTTTGCACCCAGACTTATTTTATATGGATGTTTCTCAAGCCCACACAAGCCAACGCGTATGTGCTCCCTATTTCATTCCTTCCTTTGCCTACCACAAGGACTGAAACCTCCTGAGTCCTTTAGCGCGTTAGAGTCTCTTCTGAATCTCTTTCAGTTCCAGCCTGAATTATCCCGTGACCCTACAAAAAGCACTCTGTTTTCCAGCACATGCAAAGCCATCTCACCAAGGGTCAGATGGTAACAAACATCTGGCAGATTTGGCCCTGAGGCCATCCCCCAGCAGGGTCTCCTCCCCTGGACATACAGCCCGGCTGGCCTGGGTTCCTCCTGCGCAACCCTGCCCTGGCTCCTCATGCCCTTGGCTGAAGCGGGGCCGCCAGCCACAGCGGGACAGCCCGACAAAATGGTGGCTGCTGTTAGCGTTACCCCGGACAGCGTCTTCTCCGCGATGCGCCTGCATGCACGCAAGCGAGCTGCCACCCAGTTTGGCAAGCTGGTCCGTACAGACCGGGTATCCGCATCCACGGGAGTCGGGCAGACGGAGCCCCAGAAGCAACGAACTGCAGGACCTATTTCAGCAGGCTCGGGGCCGGGTTTTGTCACTCCGACTGACGGTGAGTTGTTTGCAGTCAACAAAGATGGGCACCGAAGGAGAGAGCCTGTCTGCCTCCGCGGTACAGAGCCCGTGGCCCAGAAGACATTTCCTCCTCATGTTGCGCAGCAGCCGCGCTGCCCGCCTCCGTCTTGGTGTCGTTGCCCACCAAGGACTGAAAGCTTGTCTTGGCAAACTGCTTTATCACGCCAAGCAACCAGGTGTGTGTGCATGTGTGTGTGCGCACACAGCCGCTGCGCTTCACCACCTTTCACAGCTGTTCCCTTCCCCGGGACTTCACCAACATCCACCTCAATGATGCCAGCGCTCAACTTTTTCTCAGGTGCCTGAAAACACCTCCAGTCCCTCTGAGCTCTACCATTATACGACAAAGCCACTCTGCCCTGCAGAGTACAGCGGAGTGGATCCTGCACTGCGCGTGCCGGAGGGCTGGGATCCAACCGAAAGAGCACCAGGTCCTCGGCCAGCCCCGCTTCCTAATGCTTCGGTGGCGGAAACCAGCAGCAGGTATGACCCAGGCCTGACTGCAGCGGGGATCGAGCTGTTAGCGTTATCCCAAACGCCAGTTTAAGCCCTGTGTTTAACCAGGGCGAAGCAATGACCTTTGTCACTCCCCGTCAGCGTTCCCACAGTGGATCCCCGATCCCTCTTCCCAGTCCTGTTTTAAAAGGCTCCTTGATTCACTACGGCTGCCTGCCCTTGCTGTGTGTGAAGGACTAATTTTTCTCTCTGATCAACCGAAAACTCGATCACCCAACGGAACGGAGCCAGGAATGTGGTACTGCCGGTGGGAGTCGCGGGTGGGACCCTGCGTGGGTCCCTGCTTCAGCCAGCCCGGCCGTTGTGCGTCAGCTGGGGGCTGAGCCTGTTGCTGTCCTTTCTTTAACTCAGAAAAAGTCCTTTGTAGAGGCAGATCCCACCAAAGCAGCCGGCACTGGAGCTCTCAGATGAGCAACCACCGCCGGATCTGATCCCTGTTGCAGCACTCGCTTCGTGCAGCGTTTCAGAGCAGCCCAGCAATGCGAGTGTTACTCCCCGTTGCCCTGATTACAGCAGGGCAAACACCGTATTTTACTAGTATGTAGTCTCGCAATTATTTCCTGTATTTAAAAATAACGTCAGTCAAATAATTTGTCCCTGAGCCTTGTCCTCGGTGGAGTTTGCACTGGCATTTTGCAGGCAAATAAGTGAAAGGGGACAGGAGAGCTGGGCTCCAGCTCCTTAACGCAGACGAAAGCTCACGGGGAGCCGGAGCTGTCACCGGAGGGAACAGGGCAGCCCCCAGCGAGCCTTCCCTCTGTTTTAAAATAGGGTGATGGACCTCGCCAAGGTCACGGGCAGGGAGAGCTCACCCACCGAGAGCAGCAGCTCGCCAAGGTGCCCGGTGGGGAATGCCAAAACTTCTCCCCGCACACGTCCCGAACGGAGGGAACCCCGAGGTCTGCAAACAAACAGCTGCTCAAAACTACCCTCTCCAGACTTCATTAGGAGCGAAAATAAAAAAGCCGGGTTCTGTGCCAGACGGACATTTTGCTGCCAAGAAAGTGCCACCTACTGGGTCTGCCCTGGCAGGGAAACGCAAGAACGGGAAACAAACCCAGAAAACATAACGCTGGAAAAATTACGTTTCTTCACCCTTTTTAAAAAAACCCATAAAACTATGCACAGACAGGCATCCCAGCCACAGCCCCCTCCCCACTCACGGCTGAATCAACCACACTTTTGAAGTAGATGAACGTTGAAGGGGGGGGTGTGAAGTTTTAGGGTTTGCAAGGAGGGACTTACCGGTGCTGAGAAGCCGTTCTTGTCTCCCGCAGTCCCCCCAGCTCCCGTGCGTCCTCGCCCAGCCAGCCGTGCCCTCCTAGTGAAATCCTGCTGCCATTCTCCGGCAGCCCAGCTCCCTCTGCCTCCCTGCACAGCGCCTCGCCTGCGAGCCCACTGCCCCAGCCCGAAGGATGGAGGGGAGAGCGAGGCAGAGCCCACCCGGTGACCCAGCCTGGGGGTCCCGGTGCTGCTGGCTTCCCTCTGCCCTTTCGTCCCGGTGCCGCTCGCCCGGGTTGTCTGAGAGCAGGTGACAGAGGTTTCTTGGCAGAGGAGAGAGGAGGGGAGGGATGTGGAGGCAGCGAGAGGTGGAGCTGGGACCCGGAGCAACAGGTTACTTTTTGAGGAGCCGGTGGCCCCGGCGAGCCGGTTGCATCCCCGCAAGGCGCCGGGGGCAGCTGGGGCCTTCGCCCACTCCTGGCACAAGGGGACCAAAATCCGAGCCGAGGTGCTGCCCGGGGTGGACGTGTTAAACTTCAGGTTTCTTTCACCCGAGAACATTTTGTACCCAAAGGAGAGGTTGAAGGCGGCGAGGGGTGGCAAAGGAGTGCTTGGAGCTGGTTTTTCCATGGCCGGTGAGGGAGGGGACGCGCTGCCCGAGCGCCTTGTGGGGGGAACAAGGCACCTTTTGTGCAGCCCGGTGCTCTCCTCCGCAGCTCCGCGCTGGCTCGCCGGTTGTTTTCCTCCAGCTCCGCTCCTGCCTGCTCTCTCTGCCCTGACGTCTGCGGTGGGGAAAGGTGCCCTGAGATGGAGGGGGAGGGCAAAACGTCCTCTCTCTCTCCAGGTCCCCGAAGCAGTCGGGGGTGAGGAGCAGAGCCCCTTTCGGGGTACCCCACGCCGTGGCACTGTGCTCCTTGGGCTTACAGGGCCACCAAGCCCCTCGTCTTGCCCCAGCTCTGCCAGGAACTGGCAGGAGGTAGTGGGGCCCTGCTGTGCCACACGTCTCGGCCCCACGCTTCAGCCCTGGCACTGGGCAGAGGTAAAACGGAGCTTTGGCAGAGCTGTGCCGAGGTTACGGCGGGGAGAGGGGAGCGATTGCTAAACCCACCTTTGAGAGGGACCGGGGTGAAGCAATTGCCGTGGCACAGGAGGGGAGTAAAGGGCTCGCTGGCCTGCGGTGTCAGGCAAAGGTTTTGGCGTCAGCATGGTGCAGCCTGAGCAGGGCTTGCGGCTGCTGGTCGGCTCTGCACATGACCGCCGTACGCAGGACCCTGTGGTTATTCATGCACGTGTGCCCGTGCACCTGTGTGCCACAGAGAAACCATTTGGGACCCTTTGGGCCATCGCAGGGAGCATTACCGTGCCAGTGCAGTACTGCGTCAGCCCTCCCCTGCTGATGTCCCAGCTCTGTTGTTGGTGTTGTCAGGAGTGAGACCACCGTCCCCTTTTCGCCAGGGCCCCAGGTGGGGCTCAGAGAAACCAAGAGCTGCTTCTTGCTGGCGTAGCAGGGGTAGGACTTGAGCTTCAGCCATTGCGTTGTGGCCAGTGTCGTTCCCATGCCCTCTGGGAAGGATTTCTTTAGAAGCCCCGCTCTCATCACATAATCCCTTGTTGCTCCTGTCTTGCTTGTTGAAAGCCAGAAGGAAATTTCAAAAGATGGCAAGGCTGCGCCCGATTTTCTGTTGCCAGACTGTGGAGAGGATGTTTGAGTTGTGGTTGGGGTCTGCCGCGCTGCCCGCCCAGCCCTGTGGACCGTCTCTTTGGGGGCCTAGAGGAACCCTGAACTCTGGAAACTGGCTCTTGTGTGGGCAGACTTACTACTTTCAAGGAACATCTGGTTTCATTTGTCTCAAGGTTTAACATTTTTTAAAACAATGGGATCAGCTCATGAGCTGGTCATTAAGATGGAATATATCAGCTGAATGCATGGGTCTTACAGATGTCTCCATCTGATTAGCCAGTCCCGTCCAAAAAAATGAGGCTTTTGAGAGCATTTTATTAAAATGCACGTGCATCACAGGCCTCCCCACCATCCCCACGATGTGTTGAACTCATGGCACGTACATGCTGGAGAGACCCCTTGTCACCAGCCCCGGGGAAGAAATAGGTGCAGCTCTGACACTAGAGAAAGAAGTAAGACAACGCTTCCACTACGGGACACGGGTCTGGAGGAAGCCCAGCTTCCCTAACTCGGCCCTTGTCGAGTTCCCTGCCGCCGTGGTTTCCTTCGGTGCCTGCCGTGCCATGGGGGCTAGCGCTCAGCTTGCTGCCTGGCCCGCGTCCAGACGCCGGCCGGGGGCAACGCCCCCGC
>NW_009637454.1:0-11691 GCF_000690535.1 Cariama cristata | reverse complement strand
GACGGGCAGGGGGAGAGCCAGTTCCCTGCATGACAGTTATGATTTCGGCAGTTCAGTTTTGACAGGAGAATGACCTCTTCTGCCGTGGGAGAACGTGAACCGATACTTGGTGTGACGCACCTGCCCAGCACCCCATCATCCTCCTCGCCGCGATGTCGGTGAGATCCCGGGGGGGTCTCGGTACAGGATGCACCGTGAAAACATGGCCAGCCCTAGGAGAAGCAGCATTTAGAGGGTGCCAGCCACACCACCTGGCAGGGGAAGGGATCCTGGATCAAGAGAAGGGGAATGCGGTGGGAACGTCAGCTGTGCCAGAGCCTGGCGAGCCTTGCCAGCCGAAAGGTTTTGTGGAGGAGATCCCTACCCCCTGAAATGTGTCATCTGCCACCAGGGCACTTCGGTGGGACTGCTGGGCTGGGCTGGCTTTCCCGGGGTGCAAACTGGGATTTGGAAGGATTCTGTTGGAGAAGCCATTTAATGTTTAAGGCACTGACTGCTTGCCATCTGGCAGCCTCAGCTCCACATTCATGATGAAGAGAGGCACAGTGGGCTACCGGGAGGTGCTGCACCACGTAGGAAACCTTTAACTGCTGAGCACAGGAGGCAACTTTTCCTCTGGGCAGGGAAGAAAACCACAGCGGAGCGTATTACATCTTCCCTGCAGCAGCCTGATGCTGGTGTGTGTGGGCCAGAGGCGGTCGGGAGGAGGGGATTTATCCTGCTGCCGCGACAGATCCTGCCCGCCCGCCCCGCTGACTTGGCTCCCAGATGGGGAACCAAACGAGCACGCGTCCTCGAGCCTTGCTCCTTCGCTGGGGGACCCTGCCACTTCGGCTGGGTTTTGGTCTGTACGCTGTTTCTGCCTCCTGAGGAACACAAAAAAACTGTGGACCAGTAAAACCCTATCATCTCCCAGGGTATCTCCCAGTTTGAAATCCCAGGAGGCCAACTTGCCTCTCGGGATCAGCCTTTTAAATCAGGTTGGCGGCAGACACCCCCGTGATGGCTTGAGAACAAAGGCTCCTTCCTTGCAGAGTAAACAACACCCAAACCGAGCTCCTCAAAATATGTGTTCCTCTAAATTTTTAATGCCGTTTTCATCCAACTTGCTCATCCTGTTTCAGAAGGGCTGGGCCTCGTAATTAAAAGCTCCAGCAATCTTATGTCTGGCAAATGTCATGAATGGCTTCGCTATGCCGTGCCCTGCTTCTCCAAAGAGTGGGAATGGATTGGAAAGGAGCTTCTGATGAGAGAAACTCTCTGAAGCCGGGGCCCAATTCCCTTTGGGTCTTTGTACCAGCTTGGCATGGAGAGAAGCTGTCATGAAATCAGTCACCAGAATAAATTAGGATTCCCATTCAAACCCTGGAAATACCTGAGACAAAGGAGTTGTCTGAAGCTTACAGGTTTCTTCAGCCTCTCCTACCTTCATTACAGAGTGGGGGACTGTCAGCACCAGAAGTACCCCAGTGTCTGATCATCTAGTCAGAAAAAGTTCATGAAACAGAGTGGGGGACTGTCAGCACCAGAAGCACCCCAGTGTCTGATCATCTGGTCAGAAAAAGTTCATGGACAATTTTATCTTGGAAAATTGAAAAAACTGGAAATCGAAAAAAAAATTGAACAACTGGAATAGTGAAACGGAGCTTTTGAAGGTGCCCAACCAGGTTGGTGCCAGCTGTCCCCCAGCAAGCACTGACAGCCGCCCAGCACTCTGTGACCGGTCTGCAAGCCATCAGGCGGTGCTCTGAAACGAGCGCAAAAGTTTTTATTTTGTATCGTGTGTGTGTATTTATCCCATTGCTGACTGTCAGCAAGCATTGTCACTCTCTGCTGATCCTTGTTTTTCATCCACATGATGCCTAGGGAGCAAGGGGCTCACCACGTTTTATAACAGCTATCTGTATATAAAACACGCTAATGAAGCTGGAGGAGGCGGCTGCTTTACTCCCTGTGGCCCAGCCGACTGTCCCAAACTGGTACCGTGCTGTGGGAATAGGCAGAAACATGGCAGCCGTCACCTAATTAACACCTTCGTCAGGAGAACCATTTTTGAGGGCCATGTTCAGCATGGATCAGGCCAGGGATGCAGTTTTATGGCACAGCATCACACATGGTTGTAGGGCCGTAGCTGAGGGGGTGGTGATCTGTGGTGGGGTCAAACACCTCGGGCGAGGGACACCTTCCGCCAGCTTTCCTGGTGTCTCCTGAACCTACACCCTGGGTCTCTGCTACCTCCAGCCGTGCTAGTATTTTGTATTTATTTTGTTTGTAGCGAGCCTCACGAGAAGGAAGGAAGGTAAACTGCAGAGGCTGCAACTTGAAGTTAACGTGTGTGACCCCATCTGCCGTACCACCTGCAGTCAGGTAAAAAAGAACTCCATCTTGCAATATTTCCTTTAAAACCTGTCAGATGTTCTATTGCCAGACCTTTGTGTAAGGCAGGTGTAAGTACCAGGAAAAAAATTGTGCTTTTATCGTACGCATACAAACGGGGTTTTGCTCGGTATGCATTCGTCATTAACGGGGTAGATCCAGCTCGGTATGTTTGTCACTCCTCCTAACAAGTATGTGATGAGTACATTCCATTATGCCAAGCAAATCTGGAAGGACAAATGGGTGGGTGTCTGATTCACACAGATTAAGCACAGAAACATTTGGTCATTTGGTTTCCTGGCTGCTCCGTAGCACCCAGCTCTGCTGCTTTCACATTGTCTTCGCGGGCGCAGCCTCGCTCCTGCTGACCAACAAAGGGTTGGTTGTGCCGCTGACTTAACAGCGTCAGGCCCACGGGGATTCGTGCCGATGCGTAGGTTTTGATTTTGATGCTGGGCAGTGTAACGTGGACAAAGCTGGTGTTACCTGGCTGTCCTGGTTTCGGCTGAGATAGAGTTAATTTTCTTTTAGTAGCTGGTATTGTGTTCTGGTTTGGATTTAGGATGAGAATAATGTTGATAACGCACTGCTGGTTTTAGTTGTTGCTAAGTAGTGTTTATACTAAGTCAGGGATTTTTCAGTTTCTTACGCCAAGCCAGCAAGGAGGCCGGAGGGGCAAAAGAAGTTGGGAGGGGACAGGAGAGCTGATATCAACCCCACAGGGATATGCCACAGCATGCGGCATCATGCCCAGTATATAAACTGGGGGGCAGCTGGCCAGTTGCTGCTCGGGCATCAGTCAGCGGGTGGTGAGCAATTGTGTTGTGCATCACTTGTCTTTTCTTGCGTTTTATTCTTTAGTTATATTCTTTTTCTTCATTACTACTATTATTATTATTATAGTATTTTCAAACGATTATTGTTAGTATTATATTTTAGTTTAAACTGTTCCTATCTCAACCCATGAGTTTTATGTTTTTTTTGACTTTCCTCCCCATCCCACTGGGAGGAGGAAGGAGGGAGTGAGCGGTTGCCGGCTGGGGTTAAACCACGACACCGGCCTTGGAAGGGGCTCCCTGGGTAGCACCCAGGGATGAAACTGGGCTCTTCCACAGGACCTTCTGCATCTTTTGCTCCCTTCTAGCACGACTGGAAAGAAAAAAGCAGTGTGGCTGAGGCGATACAGGGCCGGCCGCACGGTATTTTCAGCCCCTGGCTACTGCAAATTAGCACAGACCTCGGGCGCTCTTTCCCAGTGCAGGAGCATGGCCCACATATGGCAGCAGCAGCAGGATCAGAAGGGTCTTTCGCACAATTCCAGTCTCGCCCAAGTCTTCCTTTGTGTAGCTTAGCTGTAGCCTAGGATCTGAACACGATGCTCTGCACTTCAAATGCTTCTTAGATCTAAAACATTATTTATTTGAATAAATAAATACAAAAATAGGAAATTCTGAATATGAAACCTGCTTGTACAAAAACCCCACAAACTCCCCAAGCTTTACATTAATACATACATACTTTTGATACAGTAAAAAAATCTGAAATTGCACACAGTTCTTAATTTAAAAGACGAGGCTTGGATGTAGTCATTTTTGCAGGATGATGGAAATAAAGCACATTTAACACCAAGTAGAAATACACCTGACAACATTCTGTTGGACTTTTAAATAGGGCAGAAGGGTGAGTGACTGGTGAATGTTTATGCTCATCTTAGGGCCATCCTCTTTAAACAAACATACCCTGACGCTACTGCCTTTGGCCTCTGCCTCGGTAAGAACCAGCTGCCCAAACCCCGTAGCTCGGCTCTCTGGGTACGCACAAAACTCAATTCAGCTCTCTCCCACTGGAATAAATGAGGTAGTGCCCTACTAAAGTCAGGGAGATTACCCCTGGGGTCTGAAACCACAAACGAGAGCAGAAGAGAAACACTGCCCTCGAACACGAACGTGTGTGTGGCGCGGCAGAAATGAGTCCGTACTATATTGGCCTGATTCCTTTCTGTGTCACTTTGGTTGTACGCTGCTGCCGTGCCACGAAAACTCACATCATCTCAACAGCACGTAGGGAGATGATGCACCGGCTACTATTCTGTGTTGGGAATGAATATTCAGTATCGATCCCTGACGAATAGCAGAGCATTACATGGTTTTGCTGAATCATCTCTTGCCTTTGCCCTAAATTATAACAGTAATAATTTGAAAATCAGCTAACTGATGAGATAGTGTAACACAGCTGCGAGACAGGATATTTTACCTACCATCCAGGAAGATCTCTGCCCCTCAAAAAGTTGTACTTTAAACAGAGGAAAGTCTTACAGGATTTTTCATATGCAAAATAATTAAATATTTAAAATATAAATCCATTCTTTTATAGAAGAAATGTGTTGAAAACGTGTTGAGAACTGCGAGGTTTAGCTGACAAAAGCAGCAATGGCTATGACTTTTAGTACTGACTCAAGCCCGTATGTAAAGAGAAGAACAGCGTTTATGACGACGTCTGCTTTCAGCACGTAAGTTTGCCACACCAGGAAATACACAGACAGAATCACACTTCCAACCGTGATCACAAGACTGAGCCCTAATGGAGCCTCTTCTTCTGTCAGGTTACCCTTTGAACCTCGAAGGAAACAAAAAGCTGATATGAGTCTTTGCTTCTGACAGCATCGCCAGCCCTGAGCCTGGAGTATTCCTGTTCCAAAAAGGCTCCAGTTCTCACAGCTCGGAGCGCACTGCAATACTGGCCTGAATCAAGGCTCTGTCGGTACAGGTAAGACCAAACCCAAACACCAGTGGACAATCTGTTTCTTGCTGACCAAAGTTAAGCTAAATAAAGTGTTAAGTTGATACTCAAAGTCACGCTGCGTGCCTTTAATTACCACGGATTATCAATTCTGAAGCTGCAACGATTTTGATCCCTCAGCTTCTTTGTCAAGCGTCAAACCTCCCCCCAGTCCCCCCCGGCCCCACACTCAGCGTCACAACTTGGTGGCTGTGGTGCACATCTAAGAGCATCCAATCCTGATTTTAAAACCTTATGCAATATATAATCTACATTCCCTCCTAATCTATTCCTATTTCAAATTACTATCATTGTGGAGAAGCTGCACTTATCTCTTCCTTGCGTCTTATTTCCAAGCTAGTCTCAGTAGATTTTGCTGTTTAACTACATTAGACTTGAAACTCGCTTCTTTATTCATCCACCAGGCTCCAAGCAAACATATGCAGAGGGCTTTAAGGCAGCAGGCTAAATTCACCCCTACAGCAAGTCAGCTGAATTCAACAGACACCCACCCTGCATAAACGTCTGAGGAATATCAAGCACAGACATTAATAGCAATTTGGTTTTTTTAAAAAAGGACTTTAGGAAGTTTTAGCGAGCTCTGGACAGGGGTCAGGAGGCCCTTTACGCTGTTCTGTCTTAGTGAAACGAAGATGTTGGAACTGGCATGTGTCTTCAGAAGGAGCGAAAGGAAAAGGTGCAGTGGCGGGGGCAGCGGTACGCTGCCCAGGGACGTCCTTAGCGTGACCCGTTCCACAAGGCTCCGGCCAGTTGGTTATCGTGTACGTTGCTGGAGCAGTCAAAAGGAGCTGTATCGCCTCGGTGAATGGAAATCTCTGTTTCAACATGTTCATTCTCACAAGTCACGCTCGCTTGTAAACAGCATTCCAGCTGTCCCAGTTATATTGCTTTCTGACAACCCAGCTATTGTTTTTTAATGGGATTATAGATTATATTTCATATGAGAGCAAATTCTGTTTGACTCTCTGGCCACATCTATTGATCAGTCAGATAAAGTTTAATGACATAAATGAACAAGTCTCCAAATATCTGCTAGTCTGCTAAACTGGCATGTCTTGACACACACTTAATTTCAGAATGATTAAAATTTAAAGATTATATTCCACTGAAAAGGCACGGTGATAACGTGACATACCCAAGTATAATTGGAGCACTTCAAGAATGGCCATAATGAAAAGCAGTGCTAGATCAGGAGCCAAGAAATCATCTGGATAACTGAAAACTTGACCTGTAGAATAACACAGTGTAAATAAGCGAGGAAAATACAGCAGGCCTATCGACAAACCATACCCGTATCAGAAGCACCCAGCCTACTTCTGGGATAGAATACATGCAACTTACTTTTATAAACAATCATTGCAAGAGTCGCCAAGAAGTAAAAGATGTAATAAATCCCATTTACATAAAATAGAATCTGTAAAGGAACAGATGACAGCTGGTAAGTGGTGTTAAGGATTTCTCACAGCAATGAGGTGGGATCCATTTCATAAAATCGCCATTTCCCAGTAACCTCCAAATACACTGCTGAGCCTTTTTTACACTAAATGGTGCAACTATGACTGCCCTACTGGGTAGGGTTCAGAAAGTAACTTGAGACTGAAAACTCCAGGAGTTAGGATAAAAGCTTGCTATTTCAGGTTTGGCCTTTGTGCCTTTCCTTACAATTTTTATTTGGTATGTAGTGGGGTATTCGATAGCCTAAGGAAATGGGGGGGGGGTGCATGGGGACATTTCCCCGAACAACTTCTGTACCTCTCAGTCAGCCTTAAGCAAGTTGGCAGGGGGTTGGCAGATGCCAATACATCAAATTCCTGTAAGTTTTGGAAAACAGGTGGCTCTGGGAAGCAGACAGGGCCTGTCGCTGCCCACATGATGGAAAGTCTGAAAGCTGTGCTCCGACTTTGTTATGTGTCTGAGAAAGGTCACGAGCTCAACTTTGAGATGCAAATTTGTAAGAAACGGACGGCCTTAATTCACTGCTCACAAAACTAACTGTTCCATAGTGCAAGATAATATTTAGCTTTAGTTATTTGTCTATATGGATCCACTGCCAAGGCATTAGAGACCTCCACAATCCTTAATGCATCCTCAGACGCCCCTGAAGGGCAGGGAATGTGGCACACACCATCGTACAAATAGGGAGAAACTACTTGCAGGCTGAGGACAGATTCATCTCCCCTGTAGCCATGCCAAGATGAGAGCCATCCTAGTCAGGCATCCAGTCTGAATTAGCCGCCTGGGCTCCTGCTGGAGTCAGAGGAGACGAGTCCCTTCCTAGCCAAGCAGTTCCCGAGCAGGGTGGGATGAACAAGTGTCCAGTGTTAAACCGTGCCAGCTCCCTCTCTGACTGCAAGAGGAGTTGAAATGTCTGGTTTATAGGAGGTACTGCACAGGCGGAGGTCTTCAAGAGCCCACCCATCCCCACGGACAGGCACAATTCCTATATAGCAGGTACACACATACTGAAGGGATCTTTTTCTCTTGAGGCGCAGCAGCATGTTATTAATCCAATACAGGAGACAGGTGTAGGGTGTCCCTGGGCTCACCACCACCTGGAGAAGTTGGGATGTGGCTCCAAGCATGCAGAAAGTTTGGCCATTCATATGCATTTTTTGATACCCAAATGATACCGAATGCCTTTCTTAGCCTTAAATAATACAATGATGTCATTTATATAAGGAAGTTACCACTGCAGATTTCATTATTTCCACATCTGTCTTTCTATACTCAAAATATTCTTTATCCTCGCCTCTCTCCCCCAGCCCTTCTCAAATCTTCTGAGTTTCTCCAAGCAGGGACTTCAGCCCAGGCATCTTTTACAGGAACTGCCCATCCAGTGTCTGACCAGAGCACCCACCCACAGGCGGTGGATGTATTCCAGTTTCCAGAGCAGCTCATTTTATTAGAACAGAACCAGGTTTTTGTGGTTTTCCAGTTGAAGGAAGGTGGAGTAAAAAATTACTAGATAGGTTCTAAGCATGGAAATCTCTGAAGCCAAGGGTGTCTCCTCTTAGGAGGTTACTTAGATCTTGGCAGGAGTAAAGGTAGGGTGAACTCACAAAGTACTACTGAAAGCTGCTTTTACTACCTGTTGTCGGCTGTGTCAGCTGTCTGTGAGGTGTGCTGCATGGGGTTTATGTCCATCAGTCCTCAAATCCAATTTTTAGCCTTGCTTCCTAAGGAAATGAGAGTTATGTGATCATAAAACGTGGCTACCAGCCCTCTCTCAAGACTGCAGGGTGGGTTAAAGGGTTTCTGCATCAGTGGGAGCCGCTCAGGGCAAAATCTCAGCTAAGCCCCAGCTAATGCTGCAAAAAACATCTTCCCTTGGGACGAAGTTTTGCTTCATATGGATGGTGCTGATGATGGAAAACTCAGCAACACAAAAATAGCGTTGCGCAGATTTATTAGGCAGGAAGATATGAATGCATTTCAGCCAGTCTTCCTGAAGATTCCCGCATGTGAGGGATGAAAGGTACAAAAAGGATACAACCGATGAAGTTCTTCCTTTCCGTTGAGAAGGAAAAAATAGAAGAAAGTCAGTCTAAATATTTACTAAAAGTGCTGCAGAAACATTCAAACAACTGATATTACTAGAGAGGGTCAAGCATGCTTGTAAAAATGTTTGGTTTTTTTTTTCAGTTCACTGGAAGACTTACTATTTTCTCTGATCACACAGTTCAGGTTCCCAAAATAACTTTTTCAAATACCTGAATTCTAAAATAATTTGGGGGAAATCCCTGGTGCGAAAAGTCACTTTCGCCAAGGAACCCATCTCTTTCAAAACATCAAGCAGTACGCAGGCATTACCTACAACTTGTTTATCCTGTCCTTTCACAGCAGATGACACTTCATCCCCTGTAACTATGCAGGAACAAGGGAAACATGCAAGGGAACCAGTGTACCATTTGTTTTTAAATTGTGAGAAAGCGTTCATGTAGAACACAGGGCTCCCGGTTCCTCTAAACAACATCCTTCCAAACCGGTTCCCTTCAAAAGCAAAATCATTCTATGTAAAACCTTAGTATGTTCTGATCACCCACAGAAATCATACCAAACATTTTCTATAAGCTAACCACTACCTTTTACTTTTCTTTCTCCTGCAGAAACACAGATAAAATTCCCTTGCAACATGATGGCACTGACCTACTAAAGTACCTCTTAAGTAACTCATTAAGATTCTTAGCCTCTTTCAGACACATGAGGAATTTAAAAGTTACGATCTGTTTCTCAGAGAGCAAAACCGTCTGTGAAAGGCCGTTCCATCCATCTTCTCAGAGACATCTCATTATCATCAAATCAGTGGGACATACTCACCTCACCATCTTCATCCCCGGGCTTCTTGAGGTTAATGTCCTCATCACCTCATAGTTTTATGCAGTTGGGCCCAAATTAATCCCCACTAACTTTAGGCACCTAATTAAGGTATCCCATTTGGGAACGCAGTGGAAATAGGAAAGCAATTTTAGAAGGTGATTCATACTGCCTCTGATTTGAAATGCCTCCTGGACGTGCTTCATCTCCTCTCCACTTTCTGTCAAGGGACTATAGGCTCCTAACAGACTCGTCCCTTCACTTAGCCAAGAGGCCTTTTGATGAATGCTTGCTTTCTTTTTGCAGAATGAGAGTTAAAGGTTTCATTACACATCGTGTTCGGCAGTGACTAATGGTTAAAGAAGTTTGTATTTATACCCTGGTATAAACCCTCATGCGAGAGTAACGCCTTGTGACAAGATGATGTGTTTCCTTTCTTGCACAGCAATAAGGAGATGTCTCTATTTTAAAGTTATTTTAGACTGTGAAGTAGGATGTTAATTTGAAATACCGCAACTGCACGTACAGATGTGTTCTTGATCCACAAGAAGTGTCCGGATATGAACTTTTTCTGTATAACCAAACACTAAGCTATACTGGCATAGCCTCATCCACGCTGGGTAGCTACGCTGCCGTGACGCCAGCGGTATAATTAGAGTAGTACGATTTTACCGTACAGGGAACCCCAAGTGAATTCCCTAATGGCAGTTCTCCAACTTTGGTTTTAAACTTTTTTTTTTTAAAATCGTATTCCGCAAGAGGGCACTGACCACATTCCTGCATCTGCTCGAAGGAAGGCTTTGATAGCCACTATTACTTAGAACGTGCTGCCTCCCCCTGAGCAACAGCAGACATTTCACACGGATTAAACATTTAAGCCCCACAACACGCCTGTGAAAGGGATAGTGCAGTTAAGTAGTAGTTATTATGCCAGCTGAATATATAATTTCAGGTGTAACAGCAGGCTGCTAATCCCAACACCTGGAGACTGTCTCACTGCTAGGATTAATGAAGTCTGCATTGCTGCTGGGGGATTTTTAAATTGAAAGGGAGCATTCTGGCACAGCAAAAAAAAAAGCACAGTAACAATTTTGAAGCATTTACATGAATTTCTATGAAGCACACCAACTTGCAGCAGCAAGAATAGCATTCTGCTAAGGGGCACGTTTGCATCGGCGAGACCTGGCACAGTGACTTTCCACTGCGTGCAGGTTGGCACCTGATTTCTGCCTGTTCAAAAGCTCGTGTGGTCCAGAAGAAAACAAAGCGTAACGCCACTTGTTTCCAGTTGTGTGAATTCTTTAATGTAGTTGGGTAACTCCCAGGCAACGAGGTATTTGCACTTGGGATGAGGATGGATTGTGAGCCTGAGTCTTTCCAAACTGCTCACGTACCCAACCTGATTCTCAGGAGCGCAGCAGGTACCGACGGCGCGGGCCGGAGTACGTCTGCACGTCCGCACGCCTGCACCGCGAGTCCTGCTCTCGGAGAGCCCTTCAGCCAAATCCTGCTGACTTTCCTGGGCGGTTTTGTAGGTGACAGCCACAGACCACGCTCCAGTTAACTGTTTTAGACAACAAAAGCTTGACTACTTATCCAGGCTGCTATTGATTTTAGAAATGACGCTGTGCATGCTTATTTGATGTAGAACATGGCCCATTTTCTAAAAAATATGGTTTTTTAATGCCAAAACTGTATTAAAAGCATGCAGCAGCTATAATTAACATAACCCAGTGCACCTCATTACACAAACTCGTTTTTAGGATGTAGGCAAACACTAATTGTTCAAGCCAAAGTTTTCAAATCCAGCTTTCTCTACCTAGGGCTGAAATTTAGATTTTGGGGGGAAACCGTAGACTTCTTTGAAAGAAGTGGAAATTAGTCATTCTGGACACACTAATGAAGAACTTTTTTTTTTCCCTCTCTGAATCCCAGCGGTTCATCATTTGAAGCCAAGCCTTGAATTTTCAAGGGCTGCCACCGGGCCTCAGGGAAGCTAACTGCCCGTGGATGAAGGTGCTCCGCAGCCCGCACAAGCGCCAAGCCCCTGCACACGCCGACACCGGGCCTGCAGCTGCTGAGATTGACCTCATCGCGTCGGGGCTGTCGCGATATGGCTATCGGGCTGGGCTCCGCACCGAGGCCTAGCGCAACCTCGGCCCCCGCCTCGTTCTCGTCGTGTCCCCCCGCCTGGGGCGGCGG
>NW_009637453.1:4970-22885 GCF_000690535.1 Cariama cristata | reverse complement strand
GCATGACGTCATACGGTATGGGATATCCCTTGGGTCAGTTGGGGTCAGCTGTTCCGGCTGTGTCCCCTCCCCACTCCTTGTGCCCCTCCAGCCTCCTCGCTGGTGGGTGAGGTGAGGGGCAGAAAAAGCCTTGACTCTGTGCAAGCCCTGCTCAGCAACAACAAAACCATCTCTGTGTTATCAACATGGTTTTCAGCACAAACCCAAAACATAGCCTCATACTCGCTATGATGAAGAAATTAACTCTACCCCAGTCAAAACCAACACATCAGGTCAAACCTTGTCAAAATAGAAAAAAAGCATTGAAGTAGGAATTTTGAATTGAGCTGAAGAACAAGTTTCACATTCAACGAGGCTTAAGATCCACCATAGGAAGTCAACATGGGCATATTCTGGTCTTTGCACTGCAGTAACTGTAGTTGGCTGGGGTCATGAATGGCATACCTAACATCTGGATTAGTACGGATTTGTGGCACTGCATAAAGGAAAGAAGAGAAATCAAAGAAAATGTAAAATAAAACTAAAAATATCTCCTAAAAAAGAACTAGCAAGAAATTTCCATAAAACAAAGAAGTACAAAGTGAGATGGGTAGATATTAATGAAGAAAATGATTAAAAGAAATGGCTGCAGAAAGATGTGAGAAGAAGCTTTGTTGGACTGGCAAAGTCTCTTACTAACTAGCAATTGGAGAGAAGGCTAAAGACGGAGGAAGAGAGAAAAGACAGTGAGTTTTGGAGCACAGTTAAGAAACACTAAGCTCATGAAATCCTAAAATATCTATCAAGAAAACAAAGTACCCCAAACTAGCTGTTGTATCATCACAAACCACGCACACAGGGCAGGAAAAAAAAAAAAAAAAAGAAAAATCCCCAAAAGATTTGGATTTTGACTGCATTGCTAAGGTAGATTGTGTGTGGTTATAAGACTCGTCATAAAAGCATTGGAAACAAAATATGGGACCAGAATATACCTCTAATGTAAAGGGTAAAATAGAGACACCAAAAAGAACATGATTAAAGAGACTGTAGTAACAGCTTTTGGGAGAAGCAGCATTTTTGGTAAAATTATTGTAAAGGGAGCAGAGGGGAAGGTTGCAAACAATGATCATTGAAACAACAAAATAAAACAATTACCTGAAAATAAAACTCCTTTCCAGCAAGAGTTTGAAACGCATCCCTGCTGCAGTCTTGCTTACAGCTCAGTGGTAAGGGTGTCCTCGAAGTCCAGAGGTTTGTTCTCCTAGGGAAAGTACTGCTGAGCACTGGAGGGGTCAGAGCTCAGCTTGCATCAGAGCAGAGGCAAGAGGCAGTCCATGATCATAGAATCATAGCATGGTCTGTGTTGGAAGGGACCTTTAAAGATCATCTAGTCCAACCCCACTGCCATGGGTTGGGACATCTTCCCTAGATCAGTTTGCTCAAAGCCCCGTCCAACCTGACATCGAAGACTTCCAGGGCTGCAGCATTCACAACTTCTCTAGGCAACCTGGTCCAGTGTCACACATCCGTCATTGTAAAGCATGTCCTTCTTACGTCCAACCTAAATCTACCCTCTTTCAGTTTAAAACCATTACCCCTTATCCTGTCTTTACAGGCCCTAGTAAATAGTCTCTCTTCATCTTTCTTGTAAGCCTCCTTTATATATTGAAAACCTGCAATAAGGTCTCTCCAGAGCCTTCTGTTCTCCAGGCTAAACAATCCCAACTTTCTCAGCCTTCCTTCGCAGCAGAGGTGTTTCAGCCCTCGGATCATTTTCATGGCCTTCTCTGAACCTTCTCCAACAGTCTGGAGCTGAGGACGCCAGAGCTGGATGCAGTACCCCAGTACTCCCCAACCTGCTGGCCACGTTACTGGTGATGCAGCCCAGGATATGCTTGACTTTCTGGGCTGCAAGCACGCATTGACAGCTCTTGTCCAATTTTTCATCCACCAGTATCCCCAAGTCCTTCTCTGCTGATACCCAGTGATGCTAGTGCCCCATAGGTCTGAAAACCAAAAAAGTGTCTCTTTCCTTCCAAACGCTGTAACAGTTCAGATTACCACTGAATTTTTGCTCCACTGTAGACCTCCTGAATTTAGAAGATGTCAATGAAACTTGAAATATTTCCTGAGTCAGGCAGCCCTGCGCAGTAGCTGTTTACATAGCCTTTTTTTGACCTAAACTCTGCATTGTCACTGAAGTAGTCAGTGTCAATTCCACCCTAGATGAGCACATGTTCTGTGTAGTGATCTATCTTTCAGTCTGTCTATCTGTCCTCTATCTATGTGTCTCATGTTGTTTGTGTAACAAAAGTGTCCCTTGATAGCCTGAAATTGTAGGTATCAACACCATGTTCAGATCTTATTTCCTTTACAACCCCACCTTTAATTCTATTTCAATTTATTGTTTTTCTAATGTTCACTAAAAATAATACACAGCAGCATCCATTGTCCTCATACATGCATAATCTCCTGTAATTGGGTATTTCCTTCAATCCATCCTGTCAGCTCAAAAATATTGAATGAACTAGCTGTCACGATCAGTTAAGCTTTATTAAAACTGCAACCCAATATCTTTGATGTTGGCTCACTGGGAACTGTCTGACATAATCCCACAAATTCTTTCGAAAGCACAGTCATGGGCATGCCCTGTATGTTTTCCCAAGAAGTTTAGACAGCGTAGGGTTGTACTCATAAAATCACAGAAATTAGAGATGAGGAAAGGACTTGTTATTATAACATCATTTTGGACATTGATGGGCAAATTTTCAAATAATGGCAGAGCTCCAAATAGGATGCAGGTGCTCTGCCTCCTGCAATCAAGAAACTGTTCAGTAAAACTCATTCTCTTCTACACATTTATGCTAGGTGGACTGCTGTAGAATCAATATATTTCTTCATCAATAATTTTAATTTCCTTTTGATTGTACAAAGTTCAAACCCTATTGCAGCCAGCTGGCTTGAGTTCTGATTAGAAAACCTTTGTGTTTGTTTAAGATTGTCTTCTGACTCTCATGATATTACAAATCCAAAGCCAGAGTTATATGACATCGGAGAATCTCAGTTTTCTTTTCAAAACAGAAGTGAGAACCTAGCCCATCTGTTGGTAGAAAATGCTGGGCTTTCAAAAGCCAGAGAAGACATAAAACCAATCCACAATTATCTCCTTTATTCCTGAACTCATGATTTTAAAGCCAACTGGAAGATGTGTGCCAGAGGGAGAGGAAGAGAACGCTGCTTCATCACTTCTGAGCATTTGGAACCAGCGATACAAAATCTTCAGGCTTTTGTTTCCCTGCACAAAATAACCTTTTACCCTCCAAACCTCACCCAACAGCTTTAAATACTAACAGTTTTTGTGCCATACAACTCACAGTAGCTGATACCCAGCTGCCTGTCTGCTTCTGGGTGCCTGGCACTTACAGCTGCCTCATGCAACACGTTTCTGCTGTACCTAATCTCAATTTGCAGGTGCAAGACAGGGTGTGAGTTTCTGTCTCTCTGAGAAACTGCACAAAGAAACTTCAAAATGTGGTCACTGGGGTGCTGAGACAGAAACATTTTCTGGAGACATCACCATTTAATGACTCTAAAGGCTTGGAAGGGAGAGGAGAGTGGAGAAGAGCATCTCCACATGACTTTTAGACAAGGGAAGTGTTGACTTACTGCCTAATGAAGACATCTGAAGCACTGACTCTTCCACTGATGAGTGGGTGGGAAACCTCCAGAAAGGGAGGTGAGATGCAAGAAAGGAGGAGGGGAGAGCTGGAGAAAGGAACCAGGGAAAAGTCAAGAAGAAAACAAAGGGAAAGACGCTGGCAGTCATTAAAGGCAGAGGACTTTCCCACTGAGCAAGATTGAAGGCAACAAATAATAAATAATAACAAATTCATATTCTGTACTACAAAAAGCCCATATTTTGGCCCTGATCTCTGTGCACTCATCACAGTGACGTCAGTGGGAGGTTTGTAGCTGATCAAGGGGTATTTACAGCCTTCCATTTTTATCTCAGCTCATCAGCCAGGATACATGCTTAACAAAACATCACTAAAGCTGGAAGTCCACCCTTTCCTTTGAAGTTGTCAACTCATGCTCTAGAACCTGGGGAAACTTTTGCCAACAGGTTGCCATTTCTCTCACCATGTTGGCCAGAAACATGGAGGCGCTTCTTTTTCCAGGATGTTCAGCCATGTTTGGCTTTCTTTTGCATGCTTGGCAGGAGAGCAGCCTCTCTGCAGCTTTGCAGCCTCTTTCTGCTCTCATTTCCTGCGTCCCAGGGTGCTTGCCAGGGCTCTCTGACATGCTGGGCAACTTTTTTCCCTGCAGAATATCTGTCAGATGAGCTTCTCCAAAAATCATGAGCTGACACAGCCAACTTGTGTTTTTAATCATTGCCCTGATGAACAAATGAATGCCCTATCTGTAGGAGTTGTGGTCTTATCTTTTCCTTTAAACAGTTGCCCTACAGAAGAATTACTCCTTGTGCTACTGCAAACAATCAAGCAAGCCACTCAGCCTAACTAGCTCCCTTGTGTGCTATGTTCACAGAATAGGAATATTTCCATTTCTTGGAGCATCTTCCCAAGAAAAAGATTCAGAGAGCTGGAGGAGAGGTCTTGCAAGTGGCTGACATTTCAGAAACTGATGGACAGCGGTGGAACAGATATCAAAACACCCCATCTGCTCTCATAAGATGCTTGGAGAGGCTCAGAGGTCGGTTGTCATAAGGCTGGGGACATTTTATGCCTCCTGAACTCATGCCAAATAATGACTTTATGACTGCTGGGGCACTAGTGTGTTGTTAATGATGTGTGAAGGTGCCCAAAGGTCTTGGATTAGATACTGGCTTCGTTAGAGTAATCCAAGATAAATAAATAAATCAACGAATAAATAAATAAATAAAGGTCCAATTCTCTGTTTGCTCAGCCAGGAAAGCAACTGCTGAGTCTTTATCAAATGTGTTCCTTTTTTTTTGTGGCTGTATCCCCAATCTTTAGAGAGCCTTCTGTTTTAGTAGAAGACAAATAATTTCGTAGAATCAAAACAGCAAAACCTCAGCCTGGGCGATTGTCCAGGCCTGTAGCAACTTATTGGTCCCACATAAACCTAAGATTTCAGTCCTGACTAGTCTATAAAGAATTAGTAAACTGTTCTCAAAGACCTAGAGAGTATTATACGATCCAACAGTGCAGGAAATTGAAGTATTTATAGTGCTTTCTACTGATGTGCTTATTATTGTCTGCAGCACGTGATCCTCAGACCCATAAATTGGACATGTTCATCACTTCTGGTCATATATTCATCCTCTATAAACTGTCACCGAACAAAGTCTTAAAAATTAGTATAACCAATTTATCAGAAATAAAGAGTTGCCTGTGGTAAAGTCACAGAGAAACCCTGTCAAGGCAGAGTCAGGATTTTGGTACTCTTCATAGCATTACTCCAGAGACCCCAGATATTTCCTACAGTAGTGGTTTCCAATTTTTATTTTTGTTTAATTTTCAGAACTCCAGGTACTTCCAGGGGATGTCCTATTCCCATAGAGTGACCTGAAGCTTTCTGATGATAAGTTAACTCTTCTTGATTATCCTGCACATACACCTTTGGAGTACTCTAAGGATTTCCAGATATCTGCCAACCGCAGCTTGGAAACTACCATCTTAAAGGCAGACATTGTCTGTTACATGTCTGGATATCCCTTGCCCAGAACTTCTCTGTAGCTACTGTAACTAATATTGCAGTAATAAACACTGCTCCGCTCTCTAGAGAGTGAATGTTTCTTTGACAGACACAGTATTGGACTTTCAATACAGGCTGACAATTTGAATATACAATCCTGATCCATGGATGAAATTTGTAGCTCATGAAAATTTATTACTACTCTTGTTCATGGCAGGACTGTGTGCTATCTATGCATATTGTCAGTTGGCATTCAAAAAAAGTTGCAAATAAATCAGCCCCTCTTATTTCATACGTTTCCAAAAAAGGCTATGATTTGCAGACAAACAGCAGTCCCCACCAGTCTTCGAGAGCAGGTGGAAGTCATCTAATACAAAGCCATCAGAAATCAGTAGCTCTGGGAACATGCCACAGCTTGGGGGCTGGGTGGGAATTGGTGACATGAAGTCAGAAATGAGAACATTTCAGGGGCAGGGAGGAGATTATTTTCATTCAAAAATGGGATTCGTTGATGTACAAAGAGTTGTTCCCAACTTCCAGGAGGCCCCAGTATCAGCTCCAAACAAAACCTACCGAGTTGCTGGAGGACTTATATTTTATTTCATTTTTTTTAAAATACAAGTAAAAAAAGATTTACATGTCGAGTAACATGAGACAATTTGTGCGTGTCTGTGTGTTTTTCCTCCTAAGTCGGTGTGTTTTTAGAGAAAATTGTATTCATGAGCACGTTTGGCAAGTTGAGCCATTTAAAAAAATATATTAAAAAAAGAAAGACCCAAACTGATATTTTGGCATGCTATCAAATCCCATTAAAAAGAGAGAAAAACCCACCCTAATATCTTTTTCATAATCCAAAATACAGGGACATGTTTTAGTCATTTATGGCTTATGGACTCAGAACTCTCACAACTGCTTTGAATTACAAAGAGTTTTTGGTCCCATTTTCCCAGATTTCTTCCTGTTACAAATGCTTGTTTTCTTCTTCCTTCTCCCCCTTTTCAATAACGTAACATAAGGATTTATGTGCAGATTTAATCAGTTCAGCAGCATTCCCATTCTTCCATCTCTAATACAGGTGATGGTGGGTGGGTTTCATGGCACAGGTGAGGACTTGCCTTAGGAAGAACTCCCTCTTGCTTGCCGTGTGCTTTGTTTTGAGCTAGAGCAAGAAATGTTCTGGATGTTGGATCCGTCATGCAAAATATACCAGGCTTGGCCATTCAGAAAGTCAGATTTATTATCATTCTGGACCATTCTGGTCTTCAGACCTGCAAATGAAAGCGTGGACTTTTCCATTCTGGTGGGACACTATGGATAACCCCAGAAAGTGCAGGACTCTCAACCTGCCTGGACAGAAGCCAGCTCATAAAAATATAAATATGGCCATAGATTAGAGGAGAGGTACAGCTAACCTTTTATCCCATTTCCAGCAGCGGTCTTGGTGGATGCTTAGCACAGCATAAGGACACGACATGTACAGATAGAGCTCTCTTTTTGTCTCTTGTCCAAGCTTCTGACTGTCATTATATCCAGATCTTCTTGCAACTTCTCTATGGCTCAGTTCTGCACTCTCGGATGTCCATAAGAGTTCTGCTCTCTATTTCAGCATCTGGATATGCTAAAAGAGAAGGAGAAGCACGGAGAGTACAAAATTTATTAGGAGGCTATTTTTCAGGTAGAGGTGGTGGGGTTTTTTCTGTCATTGAGGTAAAGATCCTCTAGGCTTAAAAAAAAAAAATGGAGTTGCATGTCAACATGCAAGGGATAAGTTTGGCCACAGAAAATTTCTGTTACGATAAAGAAAAGGAAACTATAGAGCTTAATTTCCCCAAATCAGTAGAAATGTTTGGGTTCAGGAAGACATAACAGTAATTTTAAAACAGCCGTGTCCACACTGGGAGTGAGATGTAGAAGGTAATTCACCATCCTCTTCCACTGAAATATAACACAATGGTCTCCAGCTTCTGGGAGAGAGATGGGAATGAACGGCAGCTTTTCCTTTTAGTGAGAGTGCATTTGGGACCAGCAGTGAAGAAATTAAACTTAAGCATCACTTAGCTAAAACCAGAGTCCTTCTGGCTCCTTCAGCCAAAATCTGGTCTCTTTTCTCCCTGGAGGTTGTTCCTACCACTGCCTATATCCCAGCTTTACACATGGGGAAAAGACTCGAAGCAAACACTCAAAAGACAACCTACCTGGTTTTCCCTGGGTCATTCGAAAGGAGCTCCCTGTGGAGCAATGGTAGACATGTTTAATGTAGAGCACCTGGATGAAGATGTGGAATCACAACCCCAGTTCAATGGGGAAGATGAGGTGGGCTTGTGAGGATGCTTACCGTATCAAATTTTTTTATTGTTCTTTTTTGTTAAAGTTTGACATCCAGAAATCTTAACCAGCTACAGAGCCCTCATCCTACCAGCTATAAGCAAGGGCAAGTTCATGGAAAATATCACTACTTTTTTTCTCCCTTTTTTATTAAGAAAACAATTCAGTGAGTTTAGAATAAGTTTTACCCTCTTGGAAAGAAATAAGTTCTCCAGAACTGGGGCCCTGAAAGTCTTAGTAAAACACAGACAGCACCGTGAGGTTTTTGCCACAGTGTTTTTCAGGGATTTAATAAGGATCAGAGGCCAAAACTCTACATATTTTCTGGACCAGGAGCAGCAAGAGCAAATACCCGTCACTGAAATGGCATATTCCCACTGTTCCTAGAAAAGCGTATTATATTATTGCCAGTTAATATTATTGTTAGCTATTACAGGTGGCAATGCTTTATTAATTATTATTATTATTATTATTACTACTACTACTACCAACAACAACAATATCATTACCATTATTGCTACTGCTGCTGAGCCTAGTCATGACTAGGAAAGGCTTTTGCTAGAGGCTGTATGCAAATATAGAATAAAACATTCCTGTTCCCAGGGAGTTTGTGCACACTGGCTTTTAAAAATTGTTGGCAAAAAATGAGAAAAGAAGGGACTTTTTTGTTACACAGAGAACAATCAGAGATGTGCTCTGCTGTCCGCTGCTTGATGGCCCCAGTTCTGGTTCTCCATCAAGAAATTGTGAAACCGGGGGAGTTCAGCAGAGGCCACAAAGAGAGTTAAGGGGCTGGAGTATGTGAAATACAAGGAGAGGCCAAAGGAGCTGGATTTGTTTGGCCTGGAGAAGAGAGATTTAGACGGCAATCTAGCATTTTTCGTAAAATACGTCAATGGGATTCAGAGAAAGGATGAGCCAAACTCTTCTTAGAGGGGCACTGTATATAAGAGGCAATGGACAAAAAGAAGGAAAGTTTCATGATGAGGGTGGTAAAGCATTGAGACAGGAATCTGGAGAGCTTGTTGTGTTAGTTTTGTCTGGGATAGAGTGAATTTTCTCC
Organism: Cariama cristata; assembly: GCF_000690535.1. NCBI lineage: Eukaryota > Metazoa > Chordata > Aves > Cariamiformes > Cariamidae > Cariama > Cariama cristata. The sequence continues at coordinate 13,839 of NW_009637453.1, read as the reverse complement.
ATAGTAGCTGGTATGGGGCTAAGTTTTGGGGTTGTGCCGAAAACAGCGTTGATAACATTGTCTCCCCCATCCGACTGTGCGGGAGTGAACGAGCGGCTGGGTGGCGCTGAGCTGCTGGCTGGGGTTAAACCACAACACTTGTGCATCTCTATCCTTGGAAATACTCAAAATTCAACTGGACAAGTCACTGAGCAACCTGATCTGACACTGGATGAACCTTGCTTTCAGAGGGATTGATCAGGGATGACCCCAGACCTTCTCCATAACTCTGCAGAGTCTCCACCTTTCTCATTGCATTTTAGCTCCACTCTGCAAATAATCAAACTGCAAGACAGGGGAGTATCAAAAAAACCAGAGTTCCCTGCTGTTTCAGTCATCGGACCTCTGCTAATACATGCCAGTTCAGTCATGCAGACACAGACACAGAACTCTGCTGAGAGAGCTCAGTTAAGTCTGGCTGCACCCTTGTGCTAGCCCAGCCCTGGGGATGTCTCGTTGCTCTCCAAACCTGGCTGAGCTGTGACAGCTGAGTCCAAATTCACTCTGCCCACATTCATGAGCCCCATTGGTACAAGGACTTGTTAGATGCAGTTTCTTAGCTCTTACAACAGTGAAACCTTCTGTAATTGAATATCCAGCATTCTCACCCAGACTCTCATGTCCTTCCATTTTTCCCTCCAATTAGTTTAATTGTAGCCTTAAAATATAAAGTGTATTTCAGGCCACAGACTAAATAAATACCTTATGCCCTTTACATCTTTGGAAGATTTTTCAATCTATCCTCTTAAGAGTTTCTGTAGCAGAGAAAAATAAGATCTAGGTAGATAGGGACTGTCTACCCTAGAAGAGGAATGACTGACTATGATGGATATCTGATGGACTACGACAGATAGACAGATATCTTAGATGTTCACCAAATCATGGGTAACATGAAGAGTGGAGTAGAGTGTTATCCACCCTTTCTCACAAATCAAGTCATAAGGGACAGTGAAAAATGTGAAGGTAAAAATTTTAAACCACAGAAAAGGATGATTTTTGAATAAACTGCCTAATATTGCCATCAAATGCATTCTCACATAACATTTTTAGAGTAATAGGTATAAATTACTTTTCCAAAGCGAACAGAAGAAATTAAGGGGACAAAGCCATCAGTGGCTATTAAATGTCATCATTTGGCATAGGATGCCCCTAACTTACTAGTGACCAAAAGCTGGAAATTTGTGTCTAGAAAAAGGGTCACTCTTGCTCCATTCTTCAACTTTTTGCTAAAACTTATGTCTGGCAGCGACAGGACACTGAAGGAGATGGACCTGTAACCTAAGCCAGGATGGCCCTTCTTACCTCCTTATGAGATGGCAATTGGAAGTGCAGGATGAGGTCCTCAGCTGGTTTATATTGATGGAGCTCTGTGGATTTCCCTGGCTCTGGGCCAGTTTACACCAGCCAAAGATCTGTCCCACAGAGTTTGGATCCTTGTAACTAAGCGTTTCCTTGTAGTTTACGATGATGAAACAACAGCAAAGTGCCCATCTGCTGCTATCAAATCATAAGCCAAAGTATTTTCCGCAGTCATATGTTAGTGCCTGAATGGCCATGACAGATTTACTACAGATTTAACATAATAAACTTGGGGTTATGTTTTAGTAGCTCTCTGCCTAGTTAGTGGAGTGGAGTGGAACTGTAATAGGCACAACATGCTAGGCCAGGACTAGGTCTCGTGACTCAGTAACGTGTTTTATTGCTCCTTGTTTTTTACAGGTTTTTGTCAGACTCGCCCAAGTTTTTGACCAGGTGAAGGCAACATCCATCAAAAAACAGTTACTTTTCCGTGATGCTTACAAGGCTTAAAATAATGGATGTGAGCATGACCTCATGGGGAATGAGCCACCTGCCAAGACTCTCATGAGGTGCTGGGATCCTGAGAGCAAAGCAGACTTCAAATATGGTCCATACTTGCCTGAGAGGTCTCACAGGTGGTGTTGGATGTCCTGCAATTATTATAAGACGAGCAGTTTGAAGTTTACTAGTGCTTGCGTGAACTCAGGAAGGAAAGCATGGTGAATTTGCAGATTAAGCAGGATCAGATCAAGCTCCCTTTACTAGCTGGTGTTTGTTCGAGGCTTTGTCATGGCATAAAGTGTCCCTGATGCTCTGAGTGATGCTGCCAGTACATGGTACTTCAAGGCTTCACTGTCCCTTTTCCCTGTGTGGTGGCGAGACTCTCAACTCTATGAGCAGAGCTGGGGGCAGAATCAAGTCCCAGCTTTCTTGTCGTGTTCTTTAATCATATAAGGACTGGTTATCTGTGGTCAGTTCCCTTGGACACAAGCTTGCACCAGAGTAGTGTGAGTTTGAGTTGCTTGTAGAGAGCACAGGGGAAAGTTGGTGGGATACAGCTCATGGTGAAAATACAAACTGGGTTATCTAATCCAGTGGACCACCCTAACCCTTTGTGCAGGAAAGGCCTTAATGATGTCCAGTAAATTTGTTTCAAAGCCATACTTTTGGTTAATTTGGAATAACTTTCCTGCATGCCACAGTGCACATAAACCTTAGTCTGAGTAAGTGCATCCGTTTGTTGTTATGGTTTAACAATCCACCCAAACAGCCCAGATGGATGATGTGGCTTTTTTGCTGTTTGGTTTTCAGACATAAACTTTGTACCTGGTAACTAGGTCAGAGTGGTGATGTCCAACGCCTACTGCACACTCAGTTTACATTTGGACAGGAGCAGACCGTAATGCCCAGACTAGTACAATCCCAGTGACTTTCACTGTGATTTCTCATCCTTTCCATACTGGTGCTTCCATCAGAGTAGCGTTTGCTTTACTAAAGGGCACAAAAAATCAGAGTGACCCCAAAGCCCCTTGCACCAACTCTCCAGTTCCAACACCACTTCTTCAGAAATGCCATTTATCTGCTCCTTACCCAGCCGTACACCACGGCTGGACTGATTTTTCTGTTGATATTTACAACTGGGGAGAGAGGAGCACACACAACCTTTGGCTCACACAATGGTGTTTTAGACGGCTGTTCTCTGTTCCCAAGCCACCAGACTCTCTTTGATGAGTGATTTATGTCCAGGAACTTATGAAAAAGATTACCACATGCAAATGTTAACTAACCTCGATTACAGGGAAGGAAAAATTAATGCACACTGGCCATTAAGTATTTTCTAAAGAAAATAGTTCTAATCATGAACAGAGATGGTTTCCAAGAGCCAGCTCTGCATGCTGGGCTCTGCAGTGTGGCCTGGATGCAGTAAAAATAACAGATGTGGTCATCTTCTCTCAGCCCTTTGAGAACAACAGTACCAACCCAGTCACACCGATATGATGTTACCAGAAAGCCTCGGGATACAAGGGTGTTATCTCTGACCAGCCCGTGAGAGCTAGGGCGGGGAGTGTTTTCCCATCACATTCAATCTGGGCAATGATACAAAGGAGAATGGTGTTAACTGACATTTAGGTGACTTCATTTGAAGTGTATTTCTCACATTGTCCATGCCCAGTACCAGTATGTTGGAGTTATTTATTCCAGGCTGGAGTTCATGCTCTCTGTTCTTTCTCATGGTCATTGATTAGGAAATCAAACCTTACCACTTGAGCAGGAGAAACTTCAAAGAGCTTCCAAAAGACCTTTAATAGCATTGGACCCATTTTACAGGTAAGGAAGCTGAAGCACAGAGAGGTGAAGTCAGTTATGCAATGGTTTCTTCGTAGAGCTGCACCACATGTACACCTTTCATTCTATAACAGTCCACAGGGTGGATTTGGGGGGGGAAATAAAAAAAAGACTTTCCTTACAATGAAATGCAGCTGCCTATGGGGTGGGGCCCAAGAGTTCTTTGTAATCAATACATTCATATTACAAACATCTGTCCCCTAAACTCAAAGCCCTTTCCTGTAAGATTAATGTAACACTCAACAGTTACAGAAAGTTGTCAAAATCCACGACTAATCATCCAGATGACTACAAGAGCTTTTACAGCTCTTTGTGGCAATGGGGTTCAGCAAACAGGGATGGAGGAGCATGGGGCTGTGGGCACACAACCTGTGTTTCTTGTCGTGAGTCTTTCGGTGACACAATTTTTCTCACTGTGCCCGTGCATGTAGCTCATCTGTAGGAAATAGGTGCAGAGGAAGATGTGATTCTCCCAGTTCCTGAAATTTTTTGAGATATTGAAACATTTTCCCGACTTGATTTGAAGGGGAAAGAAGAATCTCCAAAATAATCTCAAACCACAAACCCGTGGGGAAAACAAATTTGAATCTGCGAAGTAATTTCATTTTAATAACTAGGAAACATCCTGTTGCAGTTTAGATCACCACAATATGTAGTTTCTGCACTATTAGTTCACATTCGACAACAAAAAGACACTTGCAACCAGAGAAATAACATTGATCTTTTTCTTGAAAGGAAAAATATTGATCATCTTTTTCAAGTAATGTTTGTGTTGACATCTTCCTCAAAGCCAACATATTCTGGGAAAAAATACTGATATAGACAAATCAGTATATTTCAACCACAAAAAAACCCCCCATAATTACTTGCCAACTCTCAAAACTCGTTCACAGTCATAGAAAGTAAGTCATCAGAGCTACGAGTAACTTCTATTGCTGCAGCCATACTCTGTGTGTTTGAAGGGATGTCTGTGATGGCAAGCGTGTTTGTGTTTGACTTTCTGTCTAGTAACTCCCCAGTAATTTTAAATCTTCAACCCATTTTCAATAGATATAGGGAGCAGAGGTCTCACAGATATTGTTTCAAACAAGCCTGAGGCAAGCAAACCACTAAGAAAAGGTTGTGCTGTGATCTCAACCACTGTATTAGATGCTGGGGAAGCTACACAAGGAACATTACGAATGCCCCAACTGCAAGGCAGTCTTCTGAGGGGTTTTGCCCTTTACTAAACATTGCTACCAGGCAGCCATTGAATGTACTTTCAGAGGAGACTGGATTTCCTTCCAATGGTCCCAACAGTCTCCATTTCCAGCAGCTCCACCAGATTACAGAAAGACTGGGAGAAGTCATCAGACCTATTGCAACACTATAAACACCATGCTGCAGCATGACTTGGAAATACTGGGGAAGAGGCTCTGACAGCAGGTTTGAAAATAAATAAATGAAGAGATGTTTGCTTTCTCACATTATAATCGCTGTGCCAACCCAAATCTATAGGGCCTGGAAGATAAGGATGTTTGACTCGAGTCAGAGATCCCAGTCCCGGTACTCGACATTCCCACGCAGTGATCTCCAGCCCGTCGCACCCACCGGGGCTGCCTGCAACTTGCCGGCGGGCTGCCAAGCAGTCATATGCACCGGAGATGGGCAGGAAGCTGTCTGTCCTGTGGTCATGGATGCTCCAAAGACAATGCTTTCAAAGTTACATAGACATCGCCTAAAACCAGCCCTTCTGCTATAAAAAGAACAACATAAAATTGGGATGTGAGCACGCAGACTTTTGGGATTTTGGAGCCTGAATCCATTGGTAACAAATTCATAAAACACACAGCTCACCCTATGAATCCCTTTTGTTGATTCACTAAGAACTGCAAAAGGAATTTGGAGGTTTGGTTTGCCTCTCCTCCAGAAAAGAGATGTAATTTTACATTTTGTTTAGTATAGGAAGTATATGCCTATTTGAAAAGAGCGAAACTATTGAAGTGCTTCTCCAAGTCGCAGCCAGATGCTCCAGAACGACCGGGCTGTCGGAAACATGCCATCAGCTGTCTGCACGGTTTCTCTTGCCATTGTTGCTCCTAGCTGTTTTTTTCCAGTGTGGAAAATTCCCACAAAATGGAACCAGGATAAAATCAATTTGATTATACAACAAATTAACAGGACTCTATGGAAATTAACCTTAGAGCTTGACAGTTTAATAAAGGAAGTCCTTGTATAACTCATTAACAAGAATACAGTTCTCTATTTGAAGAAAAAAAAAAAATCACAGGAGAAGACTTGTTTATAGCCAGCTCCAAGCCAGTTGCGTAGATGCCCCTTTTTATAAATTAAGAGACACCAACAGCTCCATAGAGCCATTCATCATCCCCCCCTAAACCAGAAGTAATCCAGCTGTGATGACACATCTGCCGAAGGTCCCTCCCCTGGAACATGGAGGGAACATGGGAGAGTAGATTCACCTGGACATTGAACTTCTAGAGATTATGTTAGGGAAGAATAATTTCACCTAAGTACCTAAAAATGGAAGGAAAACCCTGGTGGACTTTTTCCAGTCCTTTTTGTGCCTACTTTCATTAACTCATGGATTGCCATGGGAGCTGGGCATTTGTACATCATAAATTTGCGACAAGTGCTTTGCCTCATCCCTTCATTGTGCAAACAGCTTTTGAAAATCCAGCTTTCCTCTTCTTTGGACCTCAGTGGTCTGTAAGGGAGATAATATTGTCTTTCTGTCTCCTGGAGGTGCTAGAAGGCAAATCATGCCAAACACTATGAGATGCTCACGTAACCAGTCATAGAGCTGCAGACTCACATCCTATGTGAAATTACTGTGGGTATTTCTGATTTTCAGTTGATTTTTCCTCTCTGAACTCTTTGCACACATTACCCACCTTGAGAAATACTGGTAATAGTCATAATTGTTATATCGTTTTTTAACTTTCCCATAGCCACCTATGCAACTAACTTAAGTTTTCAGGAAAAAAGAAAAACCACCCCCCCCCAAAAAAAAAAACCAAAAAACCAAAACACAAACAACAAACCCAACAAATGCACGTAACAGGGATTTTAAAAAATAAGTAAAATATTTGGAAAAACTAAAGTTTTTTTCCAATCAGCAGTTCTAATGTAATCTTACAGATGTTCAGACAAACTATAAGACCAATTGTTTTCTATTTGTTTCTCTAGGGCTTTTCTTTTTAGCCACAAATGGGAACCATTTCACATTACAGAAGTTGAAGGCTGTTCTCTACTATCACCATGCTCTGTATATTTCCCACTAACAGGACATAAATAATTCCAGCAAAAAAAGCACATTAAGAGGAACATGATTGCCAGAGGATGCTGCTTCCCTCCCTGGTTATAATTACAAGGATGTGTGGTTTTGCTTAAATGGGAAAACAAATAGATTTCCCTAGCTTTTCCCTTCCCCTCCATCTGAGTAGACACTGCCTTTATCATAAGCTAAAAGAGAAATATTTATAGGAAAGCCTTGTTAAAATGCTGGCACGGTATTACTGCCTCTGGCTGAGCCATAAACTCACTTGGGGGAAAAAAAAATCACCCTGTGAAGGATGCCAGCAAAAAGCCAGTGTCTTGTTTAACTGCCAGACTGGAACAATGCACGGGTCTCGCCTCAGATCTCCAGCCCGGCCTGGATTTCCCCTGTCAACAAGTCATTTAGGGCCAGATGGTTTGTGCTTGGGGCTCCCTTGGGCAGAGCTGATCCCTCCTTTTGGGGAAGACCAAGGGACCCAATGGCCATAGAGGGTCCCGTACTCCTCCTTCTGTGTGAGGGTCAAGCAGGTAATGAGAAAGTGGAGAGATGAAAGGTGCAAAGACACGCTAAAGGCTTTCTTGAAGTCTCAGCGTCGTGTCCACTGGAGGGGACCACATGGAAAATGGCTGTGCAAGCAATCCACTCCAGAGGACCACGACTCTCACGCGTGTCTGCTTTCCCCAGTGTCCCAGATTAAGGTCCTGCGCTGCTGTATAAAGAGGCTACTGTGCAAGCTCTTCCTGGTGGATGCAAAAAAACATCTGGAGCTGCCCTCAGCAGCAGAAAGCAGGGTGAAGAACCTCCGCATTGTGTGGGTGTCTGCAGATGATTACCGTCAAATGCAAAATGCTGCCATCCCATCGATCAATATCCCCGTACCGCTGATGCACACCTTGCTGCCTGCCAGCTCCTCACCGGCTGCGCAGGGCAGCAGCTTCTGCACAGCACCGCAGGTTGAAAGCAGCGAGTCTTGCAATGCCTGGAGAAAGGTCCTTCCACCAGCATCAAAGCAGCTGGTTCCAGGATCTTCGAGACTTGGTTTGGAGCCACTCTGGCAGCCCCACGGTCCTATAATGGGCCATGCCCTGCCATGGAGACTAGCTCTCAGGTAGTCTGACTCTGTTTGCAGAGCAGGAGGCTGAAATGGATGACAACCCCCAGTGGATGGAAAGCTCAGCAGTTCTTCAGCCAATGGTGCCAACAAGAAGCATTTTAAAATGCATATACTTGCTTTCACTCAGTCCTAGAGGAATCGGTAGGGAAAAGGCCAGTCATTCCAGTCATATATTTAGTCTCTTTGGTGTTCTATTTCCTCGCTCTGCCTGGAGGAAGGATCAGAAAGGTTGTCTGTTGCTGTAATGCCTTCTCCCCCATCACTGCTCCAATAAATCTGAGTAGGGACCCAGAACCATCACATGCTGAGAAATTCCTCTGCAGCCAAGGGCCGAGCACAGGTCGTTACCGGCTGGTCAATGTGGCAAGGGGCTCCGTGCTCTTCTTCGATGGGGATTGCTCACCGGCTTTAACTATAAGAAACGGTGCACTAGGGGACTTGTGTAGAAAAAAAAAAAAAAAAAAGCAAACTGGAGAAGTATGGGCTCTGCTTTTCGTGCAGACTCAGCAGTAGATCTTCATTAAATTTAAGAATGGTAGTGCGAGAGATTTTACTGACCCACGAATTAAGGTAGTAGATTTTAATCCAGTTTTTTTTCTTTAATCTGGAAAGCACGAAACAGCTTCCAAATGAGTCTTTTCTACATAGGGAAACTGAGGCACAGTGAGTAAGCTTCTTCACATTCCTTCAGCAGGCCAGAGCTGGAACAACATGTCATACTTCTGAGTCCAATCCAATTTTCCAAATCCAGCACAAACAGCCAGCATAAAGCCTGCATAAGCACTTCTAGGATT